>NC_080680.1:126741227-126998375 GCF_030445035.2 Dasypus novemcinctus | reverse complement strand
CCACGTCTGCCTCCCAAGGCAGCCCTTCTGAAACGCAGGCTGATGGAGCGCCCCTTCCAGGAGCCCCCGGCCCCGCCTTCGTGGAGCCCGTGGAGGGGGCTTGTCTGCTCCACGCCTGCCCTGCGGGCTGGAGCTCGCAGTGGGCGGGGGGGGGGGGGGGGGGGGGGGGGTGGTGCCTGCCTGGTGGAGTGAGCCAAGCCCTCCTCGGGGAACCTGCCAAGGGGGTGCTGCGCTGGCCCCCGGGCGTCCAGGGCAGAGCCCCTGCTCACTGGGACCATCTATCCTTGTCCTCATTGGGCCCCTGGACGCCAAGACAAGGCTGGTGGAGCACTTAGGCCGGGGATGGCCTGGGGGGAGGGCGGGGTAGTGGTTACCCTGACACCTGGGCAGGTGAGCAGAGAAGGAAGGACCCTGCACCTGGGGCAGGTGAGCAGGGGTGGGACCAGGGAGAGAAGGACCTTTGGCTGGAGGGTGAGCTGAAGCCCCCAAAGGGCATGGGAGGGTCAGGGCCTCCGGGCAGGGCTGGGGCGTTCGGGAAGAGAGCAGAGGGCCAGGGTGGGTGCTGCCAGCTGCCCTGACCTCTGAGCCTGAAGAGTGGACGGCTCCACGCAGGGTCCCTCCGCAGGTGGCAGGGCTAGCGACCGAGGGCACCACAGGCTGGGTGGGGAAGGACAGGAGCAGCCACACCGCGGAGGCCCCAGAGGCTGCGCAGGGCTGGGGGCTCGGGCTCGCGGTGGACGTCGAGCACGCGGGAGCCGGGGTGCGGGAGCAGCAGCTGCCAACCGCCCTGCACCCCCGAGGCCTCCACAGACAGCTGTGTCAGCAGGAGCTCAGGGTCCTCAGCCAAGGGACGCCCCTGGCCCTACCTCCACGCCTGCGCTGGGCCTCGGAGGGTCATGCCGCCTCCTCCCCTGCAGGCGGGCGAGGGTGGCAGGGCCTCTGGGGGCCAGAGGGAAGGCACATGGGCACCGAGGGGCACCACTCAGCCAACGAGGTCATGGGCCCAGTGTTCGGCCATTCGTTGGCTCGCCATCCTGTGGTCATCAGCTCATCATCCTGCAGCCATCGGCTCGCCATCCTGGGGCCCCCACCACGTCTCCATCCTCAAGGCCATGTGCTCTGGGCACCAGGCAGAGTTCAGGCACCAACGAGCATTGGTTCTCCTGGCGAGTGGCAGAGTCCAGTTTCCTGGGAGCACCCGAGAGCAGACAGGCTGCCTTCCCCCCCGACCTCCTGCCTGGCCCCCCTGCCCCGAGACCCCCTGCCGCCAGGCTCCCGGGATTGCAGAGCCCCAGGGGTGGCCCCGGACAGGTGCTGTGTGGCAGCCTTTGCCCCGTTCCTTCCAGCCCAGCCAGGCCAGGGACCCTGGAACAGCCCCTGGGGCCCTCTGCCAGTGACGGGCGGCTCGGGGTCCCGGAAGGGGGCCTCTGGGGAGCGGCCAGGGCACGCCTGGGCCTCGGGGAGGACCCCCAGCCTCTCTGCACCTCGTTTTGTCTTCTTGAAGGGACCCGCTGCCGGGCCAGCTCCCCGCCTTTCCGAGACGGAGGATACACCCAGGAAAAAGGCAATGGGGCACTGCCCATCGACCTCTGCGGTGGCTGCAGGGGCCTCTGCCCGAGCTGTTGAGGGGCAAAGGCAAGCATCAAGGCCTTGGTGTAGAAGTGGCCCCCGCCACCCCTGCTGCCCCCCTGCCGCCCCTGTGGGTGACAGAGCTGGCCAATGAGAACCCGTGCCAGGGCAGGGGGTCTCCCCAAGGCTGACGCCACTGTGAAGGGCACCCCCTGGCATGGCTGGCTGCCACGAAGCTGTGAGGAGGCACCTGTGCACAGGGAGGGCGCTCCAAGTGCACTGTCCTGTAGGGTAACACAGGTGCGCTCGCGCTTGGGCCGCGGTCCCTAGGATGTGGGGCTGGGTGGGGATTGGAGTTCAAGTCCACAGCTGCCTTTCCCAGAGACCACCAGCCAGTGGGGAGCAGCCCGGTTTACCCTGCCACCCCCTACTTCTCCCAGCACCCCTGGGCAGGCCACTCGCTCTCTGTGCCTCAGTTTCCTGCAGGGTCGCAGCAGAGCTGAGATGGGGCCTCCCCCACCAGGCCCCAGCCCAGGGACGTCAGGAAGGCGGTTGTTGGGGAGGGCAGGGCGCAGCCCGGGAGCAGCTCGCCTGCATTTCCAGGTGTGAGCAGAGGGCTGGGCCGAGGGGCTTGCACCCCTGAACGGTGGCTCTCGGGTGGGCCACGTGGAAAGACGCCTGTGGCTGCCCCTGGCCTGGGGAACGTGGGCAGGACCATGTGGAGGGCCGGGTCTCACCTGCCCAGGTGCCTGGGGAGCGCGCCCCCCTCCCCTCCCGGCCGCCGCACTGCACTACCTCATGCCGGCGCTAGGGGGCAGCCTTGCCATTTCCCTGGCCGCTCCTGGGACCGATGCCGGGTGCTGCAGGCATTGTGGTGGGTGGTGAAGGGGCCGGGACCCTACCCCCTCGCCCCCGCAGCCATCTCAGGGGTCCCCAGCACTGAGACGGGGAAATGGTGGGGTCTGACTGCTTCCTCCCTGAAACAGGCCTGCACTCCTCCAGTGGGGTGTGGGGGTGGGGTGGGGGGGTGGTCTGCAGGTTTTCCCGAAGGGGCAGGGCCAGGGCGGGGCAGGGCAGGGGCAGGGCAGGCTGTGCTTGGCATGTGCGGTAAAGCTTACCTCCAATCAGCTGCTGGCGAGACGGAGACCGGGCTTCGCAGCTGTGTGGGACTCTGCAGGGAGGGCGGGGGTGCCCAGAGGTCAGTGTGCCCAGGGCCTTGGATGTGGTGAGGTCACTTCAGGGGAGGGTCGGCCTGAGGCCGCCCGCCCGTCGTGGGTGCCCAGGTAGGGAGGGTGCTTGTGCCGGCGGGGGAGGGGCTGCCAGCCCTGGGGACGCTGGGTGAAGGTGCCGGCATCTCAGGGCGTCCCCCCGACACCCATCACAGAGCTGCTGGCTGTGCTGGCCGAGGGGCTCCCCAGAGGGTGGTCTGGGCTCCCGGGGTCCTCTCCCCAGGTGCTGGGGCTGCGGGGGTGCAAGTCGGGGTCCCTTTGCTCCTGGGTGCCGGCCGCGCCCTGCCCCCGTCCTGGCCCTCGACTTGGCTCCCTCGTTGCACCCCTGCTGGCAGGGGGCACCGCAGACGCTGGGGGTCTCTGGAAAGACAGTTCCGGGAGCAGCAGGGCTGCTCCGGAGCTCGCGAGCCTCTGATGAGGCGACGGCGGCAGCTGGGACCGGGGGGACTCATAGGTTCTGCTTTTTGACTCTGGACTTGCTCAGGGGAGGCTGCAAGGCAAGAAGGCGCCTTTCGGGCAAGGAAGCCGGCTCGGGGGTCGTTGGCTGGGGACACGCCCCTGGAGAGGGGCCTGCGGTGGCTGTGGGCAGCTGTGGGGTCCCTCAGCTGGCTGCCCTCGGTGGAGTGGACCCGCGCTGAGCAGCCCTCGGGGGGCGGCGTGGCCGCTCTCGGTCAAGGGCAAGGGGAGGCTCTGCAGGGGCGAGGCACTCCCCGCCCGGCCAGTGCGGCACGGCCACACGCCTGTGTCCACTGCTTGCCCCGCCCGTCCACTCTGCTCGCTGCCCAGCTGACGTTTGTCACCTGAGCGAAAGGGCGGCTGCCTCCTTCCACTGTTTGCTGCCCGGGACGGCACCACGGAGGCCACGCTTCCTGGGTGCCGGAGCTGCAGGGAGATGGGCGCCTCCCCGGTGTCCACCCCTTCCCCGCCCCCTGGAGCCTCTGTCTCCAGATACGGCTCTGACCAGCACAGGCTCATCGTCACGCACCTGGGCCCAGGTAGCCGTTAACCGCTCCTTTGTCGCTGGAGCGACACTTGCCGCCCAGTGCAAGCCGTGGGGCCCTGGCCGTGGACGCAGGCGCGCGGGGCCCGGCTGTCCCATTAGCATTGCGTGGGGGTCCCACGGCTGTTGGTCTCAGCACTTCGGGTTATTTATGAACTCATTTATTTGCCAGGACAAGCCTCTCTGCATCTGGTTGCCATGGTTGCCTTAAACCCAGAATCTTATTAATTCTGTGCGTTATGAAATAAACATAGATCAGGCGATTGCCGCGAAGGTGCCTTTTTTTTATTATGCAATTTGGTTCTCGGTGCCGGGGTGGGAGCTAGGGCGCACGAGCGTGGCACCCCGCCGGTGCGCCTGGTGGGAGGCGTGCGTCCCGCGCGCCCGAGGATGGGGGCAGTCGGGCAGCTGCGGGGGGGGGCTCAGAGACCCCACAACAGCTCCTGGGGAACCCCAGCAGGGGTGGGCCATGCCCCAGAGGGCACCGCTGGGTTCGCCCCCCACCCCTGCGCCCTGGTCCTGGCGAGCAGGGGGTGCCGAGGGGTCCCTGCCGCCCTGGACGCCGCCTGGGGCCGCCGTGCCCACTCGTCCACCCACGCGGAAACAGGAAGCGCCCGGTCCCTGGCGTCCGTGAGGACCAGGCCCGCGGGGGGCTGTGAACGGGAGCCCCAAGAGCTCCGCCTGTGCGGGGACAAACGCCCTCATCCCCCGGGGGCTGCGGGCACGGGCCTGCGGGGTGCCAGGACCCCTTTCCTTCCTGCGCCCCGACGGTCACGTGTCCTTGTGACTGTGGCCTGAGGCCCCCAAACAAAGGCGGGCGGCCTGGGGAAGGGGGCGGCGCGGAGCCCCCGGCCTGAGCTGGGCCCCCACCGTGGGGTCGAGCCCCACAACCGTGGGGGCAGCACCGTCGTCACCCCACTCTGAGAGGCCCAGGGACGGGCAGGGACTCGAGCCCGCCCGGGGCCCTGCCGGCCACCCCCGGACGAGGGCAGGCCCTGCCTGGTGGGCTCTGTCCCCGGCAGGCCCGCTCGAGCCCCAAGCCCGTCCGAGGCTGCGACCTCCGTGGAACCAGGATCTCTGGAGGCCATGCCAGAGCAGGGTGGGCCTGAGCCAACACGGCGGTGTCCAGGCAAGGGGGCGACAGACAGACAGAGGGAGGAGTCCAGCGGGGGGGGGTGACAGAGAGACAGAGGGAGGAGTCCAGCGGGGGAGGGGACAGACAGAGGGAGGCGTCCATCGGGGGGCGCGACAGAGAGACAGAGGGAGGAGTCCAGCGGGGGGTGGCGACAGACAGAGGGAGGTGTCCAGGCGGGGGGGACAGACAGATACAGGGAAGCTTCCAGGTGGGGGGAGGGACAGACAGACAGAGGGAGGCATCCAGGCAGGGGGGGACAGACAGACAGAGGGAGGCGTCCAGGCAGTGGGGAGGACAGACAGAGGGAGGCGTCCAGGCAGTGGGGAGGACAGACAGAGGGAGGCGTCCAGGCAGAGGGGGACAGACAGACAGAGGGAGGCATCCAGGCAGTGGGGAGGACAGACAGAGGGAGGTGTCCAGGCGGGGTGGGGTGGGGGGCAGACAAACGCGCAGGGAGACGGCCGGCAACGACGCCCGAGGACGGCCTGGCAGTGGTGAGAAGCCTGGAAGGTTCTCCCTGCAGCTCCCGTGGGGCGGCCGCTGCTGCTTTCGGCCGTCGGGGGGTGCGGTCGTGGGGGCCCCAGGACACCGAGCCCCCGCTCCCGCAGGCCCCGAGCTCCTGACCCACAAGGCCCTCCCCAGGCCCCTTCCTGCCCCCCACAGCAAGCGGGGCTGGCCGTGGCTGCCTCCATGACGGGCAGTGCCTGGGCTGGGCCAGCGGGGGCCCGTGGGGGCGGCGCCCCACGTCCGGCTGGGGATGGGGCTCAGGGACGGGGGGTCCCCATGTCCCCTGCAGCACGGGCAGCCTTTGACAAGGCCTTCCCTCAACTGACCACTCACGACCCTGAGTCACGGGGTGGGGCCGGGGGCTGAGGAGGGGCGCCCAGCACAGGGAGGGCGGGGCTGGGGGGCTGGGGGTGCGGGAAGCGGGGATGCAGGGCAGCGGGCGCTCCTAGGGGCTGGGCAGGGGCAGCCGCGGCCCGGCCCGCCTTGCTGCGGGACCTCGAGCGGGGCTCGGCTCCAGGGGCCGGGGCTGGGGTCTCCTGGGGGGCTCCCGGCCGGGCTGCCCTCAGGTCGGCGCTCTGGGCTCCGGCCTGCGCGGTGGCCTCTGTCAGCCTGCCCTGGCCGGGCTGGTCATCGATCCCGCCGGGGGGGCCGGCTCAGCTGCGTCCCAGGGCCCAGGCGCCCCCAGGGCATCGACACCGAGCTCGCCATTTAATTAAGCTCGGTTTAATTAAAAACCTTGAGCTCTTTATTAGACTCGGTAATTGATTTAATTTTCTGCGGCCTTCCAGCGCCAAACTCCTGTCCTGGGAGGCCGCGCTCGGGGAGGAGCGGTGGACGGAGGGGCTGAGGGCCAGCCTGCCTTCGGGTGCGGGGTTGGTGCCCACGGATTTGCGCAGCCCCCTCCCCGCCGCCACCCCCACCCCAGCCCTCTCCCCAGGACACCCCGTCACCCTCGGCAGGGGTTACAGCCTCGAGGTCACCACCGAGACTCAACGCTGAGGACATCTGGACTCCACGATGGGCCACGGAGCCTCATTACTAAAAGCCTCCCGAGAGCTGGACATCGGCCGCTTCCATGGGGAGCGTGACCTTTGACCCTGGGGGTCCCCTGGGGCCCGGAACCCTTTCCGGAGAAGGAATCTTCTCTCCCCTAACTGGGATGCGTTCTGAAAGCTCCTATCAGAGGTTGGTCAACTCCTCAGTCACCAGGGAAATGCCCGTCAAGACCCCAGTGAGGGGAAGCGGATGTGGCTCAACTGATACAGCATCCGCCTACCACATGGCAGGTCCAGGGTTCAAACCCCAGGCCTCCTGACCCATGTGGAGCTGGCCCATGCACAGTGCTGATGCAAGCAAGGAGTGCCGTGCCACACAGGAGTGTCCCCCACATAGGGGATCCCCACGCGCAAGGAGTGCACCCCGCAAGGAGAGCCACCCAGCGCTAGAAAAGTGCAGCCTGCCCAGGAGTGGCGCCGCACACACGGAGAGCTGACGCAGCAAGATGTCGCAACAAAAAGAAAAACAGATTCCCAGTGCCGCCAAGAATGCAAGCAGACACAGAAGAACACACAGCGAATGGGCACAGGGAGCAGACAACTGGGGCGGGGGGGAAGGGGAGAGAAATAAATAAAAAATAAATCTAAAAAAAAAGACCCCAGTGAGTACCATGCCACACCCAAGAGAGCGGCTGTGATTAGGGAAAACAGAAAGTAGCAAGTGTTGGCGGAGAAGCGGGGCCTTGGCCCGTGGCTGGTGGGAGCATGGAAAACGGTTTGGTGGCTCCTCAAAAAAGTGTTGAGCCTGGAGCGGCCACAAGGCCCGGCAGCCCCACGCCTGGCGCATGCCCCAAAGCCCAGAGCAGGGACGGGGACAGCCACCACCGGGGATGCTCCCCGGGCATCACCCACAGGCCAAAGGTGGGCGAACAGATGGACAAAACAAAGCCCATGCACGCCCACGCAGGAGCCCAGTGCCACGTGCAGGTCGAGGGTGCGCGTGCGTGGTGGGCACCCCATGTCCCCGGGGGCCCCCGCCCTCCCACACGGAGGCCGAGGCGGGCACAGGGACGCACCCCCTGCAGAGCTCCACGCCTCCCGGAGAGCCCCGACGCCAGGTCCCCGTCCCGCCCCTGGGGGCAGCGGGAGGTGTCGTTTCTGCCAGGCGGGTCCCGCGGACCCTGGGGGGCTCGTGTCGCCGATGCGCCGGCCCTCCCCAGGCCACGCCCTGGCCTCTCACTCCTCCCGCCTGTTTCATGCCGTCGTGTGGACGGACCGAGCCGTGTCCCCTCGATATTGATTCGGTTTTATTTTACCGGTTTTAACTTAATGACTAAAACCGCCAACAAATAAAATTTCCTCTAAAAACTCCGGGAGATCGATGCGGGAGGCAGGAATCACCATTCTGCGCGCGGCGCGGACGTCCCCTGGGCTGCGGCCTCATCGCTCAGGACAGAGGCGCCCCCAGGCCCGGGCCTGGGCCCCCGCCCCCTCCTGAAGCAGGACCCACCCAGGCGGGCAGGGAGGCCCTTGGAATCCTGCCTCCAGGCCGTAAAGCTGGAAGCTTTAAAACGCGCAGTGATGGGTTCCCGGCTCCTCCCCTTTGTCCCCTGCCCACAGTGGCCTTTGACTGACCGGTCACCCTGGCGTGAGGACGGCCTTTCCGAGTTCAGCCGGGCGGCCCTGAGCGGGCTCGGGAGGCCCTGCCACCCTGGGGGCCGCGTCGAAGCGCCCCGCCTCCCGCCCTGGCCTGCCAGGTGCCTGCGCGTCTGCGTCCAGGCTAAAATCCCCAAGTCGTTGCCGTAACTCGGGAGGGGGCACGGCCCCCTGCCGGGAGGCTGCCGCTGCACCTGGCTGACCCAAGGACAGAGGGAGGCTGGAGGCCGCAGGAGCCCGTCGCTCCCCTCCGCAGGCCTCGGGGCTGACCGGAAGTGACCGCTGGGGCCCTGTCCCCTGGGCCTACGGTGGTCAGGGCAGGCCTGGAAGGGGCTGCAGGGCTCGGCCACAAGGCCGGGGTTCTGATTGTTCCCATGCACGGATGGCCTGGGGCCAGGGGCTCAGCCGCTGCAGGGAACGGCGCGGCGAGGACCGAGAGCGCGTGCCCGGGACACCTGCAGTGTGCGCGGCGAGGACCGAGAGCGCGTGCCCGGGACACCTGTAGGGTGCGCGGCGAGGACCGAGAGCGCGTGCCCGGGACACCTGTAGGGTGCGCGGCGAGGACCGAGAGCGCGTGCCCGGGACACCTGTAGGGTGCGCGGCGAGGACCGAGAGCGCGTGCCCGGGACACCTGTAGGGTGCGCGGCGAGGACCGAGAGCGCGTGCCCGGGACACCTGTAGGGTGCGCGGCGAGGACCGAGAGCGCATGCCCGGGACACTGGCAGGGTGGTGCTGTGCACCGTGCAGGCCACCGAGCTCGCCGGCTGGACCACTCCGCGGAGGAGGGGTCTCCGCGGACCCGGGCTCGAGCGCACCTCCACCTGGCTGGGTCCCTGAGCCCTGGGGGCCCGACGCTCCCCGCAAGGTAGCCCCGTGGGAGCCAGGCTGAGGGGGCCACGGCCCACCCCTCTGCACGCAGGACCCCCACTCTGACCTAACCCCAACCCCACGGAGCCCCAGGGGCTGGGGTGCAGCACATGCACCCCCTTCCTCCTCAGGCCCAAAGCGGGGTGCAGCCTGGCTGTGAGGGGCCCAGCCCTAGACCCGAACCCCCAACTCAGCCCACGCAGACCTGCCTCCACCGGCTGGGGAGCCCCTTCTCGGCCTGCGCCGCCCTCGGGGCCTCCGGGGGGAGCCGGCCGGGGTCTCGCCGGGGTGGGGGTTTGTACCAGCTCTGGGGGCTGGCGCTGCCCAGGCGTCCAGGTGGGCTGGACGGGCAGCGGGAGGGGTCCGGGTGAGGCTCGGCGGTGCCCCTGGGGGAGGGGTCTCGGGTGGCATCAGGATCACCCCACGGCCCGACCTGAGACCCAGCCCCCCTCAGATGTGGACGTGGTCAGAGAGGAGCGCCCTCCCCTGCGGGCTCGAGCCACGGTCTCGCCGCACCCCCCACCCCAGGCCCTAGTGCTGGGTCTTGGCCGAGCTGGCTCCAGCCCCTCTGAGCCCCCAAGGTGCTCCTGCCCTCCCCCAGGCCCTGGGACCCCTGAAGCCTCCCGCCTGCCCCATTCCCCCGTCCCAGGCCTGGGCAGGAAGGTCCACTTCCGAGGGGCTTCCCGCCCAGTGTCCCCCCGGGGTGCAAGGCCAGGGTGGGGCCTGAGTCTCCCCGTCCTCCGCGAGCCGAGGCACCGAGGACTTTGTGACCAGAACTGAAGTGCTTCCGGGAGGTTCCCGGGCCTCGGCGGGCTTCCAGGACTGGGGGTGGTGGCAGGACACCCTGGGGGGATGAACAAGCATGGCATGTGCGTGTGTGCACATGAGCGCGTATGTGTGCGTATGTGTACATGAGCATGTACGTGTGCATGTGTGCACATGAGCGTGTACGTGTGCGTACATGAGGATGTACGTGTGTGCACATGAGTGTGTACGTGTGCGGGCGTGCGCATGAGTGCGTACGTGTGCATGTGTGTACATGATCACGTACGTGTGCGTGTGTGCACACATGTGTGGGTGTGCACGTGTGTGCACAAGGTGCTAGTGTGCACGCATGGGGTGTGTTTATGCATGAGCATGTGTGCATGTGTGTGCTAGAGCGTTGTGTGCACAAGTGTGTACGTGTGCCGTGTGCACATGTGTGTGTGGGTATGTAAGGATACGCATGCTAGTGTGTGCATGTGTGTGTATGCAAGTGCATGCGTGCACGTGTATGCTTGTGTTTGTACACATATTGGTGCACACACATAGTGTGCATGAGTGTGAATGCATGTGTGTGCTAGTATGTGCATGGGTGCGAGTGCATGAGTGCATGTGTAGGTGTGCGTGTGTTAGTATGTGCATGGGTGCAAGTGCATGAGTGCATGTGTTTGTACATGTGCCAGTGTGCACGTGTAGTGTGCTTGAGTGTGTAAGCATGTGTGTGCTAGTATGTGCACGTGTGTGCTAGTGAGTGCACAGGTGAGTGTGTGCTGGTGTGTGCATGTGTATGCTAGTGTGCATGTGTGCAAGCGCATGTGTACGTGTGCATGTGCTTGCATGTGTGCTGGTGTGCACATGCAGTGTGTGTGAGCGGGTGTTCTAGCATGTGCATGTGTGCCAGTGTGTGCTAGAGTGTGTGCACTAGTGTGTACATGTGCTGTGTGCGCATGTGAGTGTGCACAGGCATGTAAGCACATGCATGCTAGTGTGCAAGTGTGTGTAAGTGCATGAGTGTGTATGTATGCTTGTGTTTGTACACATATTGGCATGCACACATAGTGTGCATGAGTGTGAATGCATGTATGTGCTAGTATGTGCATGTGTGCGAGCGCATGAGTGCATGTGTTTGTACATGTGCTGTTGTGCACATGTAGTGTGTGTGTATGCATGTGTGCCCGTATGTGCACATGTGTGCTAGTGAGTGCACATGTGAGTGTGTGCGTGTGTATAGCTAGTGTGCATGTGTGCATGTGAACATGTGCATTGCTTCATGTGTGCTGGCGTGCACATGTAGTGTGCGTGAGCGGGTGTGCTAGTGTGTGCATGTGTGTGCTAGTGCATGCACATGTGAGTGTGCTAGTGCGCACACATGAGGTGTGCATGTGTGTGTGCTCACGTATCCATGGGTGCAGCTGTGCAGGTGTGATGCACACATCTGCACTCCGCACGTGCATGTGGAGCTTGCAGGGACACAAGCACGTGCTTGAGCCCTGGATCAGGCAGGGGTCCTGGGAACCCCCTTGCTGGTCAAGAACCCCTGCCCTAGGCAAGCCCAGGAGGGGCGCTGGGGGCACGGGCGCTGGGGGCACAGGCGCTGGGGGCACGGGTGCTGGGCGGGCCTCGGTCCTGCTCCCGGCCCCGGCATGCCCTCACCCCCCACACCAGGGCCCCCCTGCAACGCTGGTTTAATCTGGTCAGCGAGGATTGGGCGAAAAGCCCTCGCCCGCCAGATGTTCCCCGGTTCAATTGTTAATATCCTCCATCAATTATGCACCAGGAGGATCCCTCTTTTCTTAAAAAAGGCAGCACCAGGGCGGGCTCGGGTTACCTGGCCTGCAGGTGCCCGCAGGGGCGGGAGGACCAGGTGGGGGCCCTGGGGGCCGGGCCGGGCGGGCTCAGCGTCCCAGGAGCAGCCGCCTGCCGGCCCAGGGCAGGCCTGGGGAGGGGTCGCTGCCTGGGGGGGCCCTCTCTTGGGTGCGGGCGCCCCCAGGGGCTGGCCAGCCCCTCCCCGGGCTGGCCTCGAGGGAGCCCAGTAGGTGGCAGGGACAGAGGGCCCACGGCCGCCGGAGACCGCCAAGCGCGGCGGCGGCTGGCTCCACAACCCCACATCTCTTCTCTTGCCGGGGGTGGCGTAGCCATCGGGGAGGCTTTGTGGTCGTCGGGCTAGGGCGTCCGGCGCTGGGGTCCAGCTGAAACCCCAAAATTACGCAAATACCCTCAGAGCCTCAGGCCAGGGAAAGACTTTAGGGACCGGCGCCCGCCCCGTGTCCTCCAGGGACAGCTCCCCCCCACCTGCCACCCAGGCCCACGTCACAGATGGGTGGGGGGCGTGGGGGCCCACGGCTGGGGAGGGGCGGGGCTGGGATTCGAGCCCCCCATGTCCGCCCACCTCCACTCCCAGCTGCTCCGTGTCTCTCGGGCCCGGAGCCCCCCACGCAGCCCCCCACCCACCGATGGGCAACAGAGAGGGGGTGCCCGACCGGGGCGTGTCAGTGTCGCGACATCCGATCGCCGTGGTACCTGCCGCCCGCTGGGCCTCTGCAGCCCTGAATTATGCAGAGCTGGCCTGCGGGGGCAGACGGTGGCGTGGTAACCGGAGCCCAGTGGGGGGGGCTCGGCTGCCGCTCCCCGCTCCCCCCTCGACCTCTCCTGCTTCCTCTCCCCGGGGAGCGGAGGGCGCACCCGTCACACGCGTACACACCACATACGCACTCACGGGGACCCTCCTGTCTCAGGAATTCCCCTGCCAGGAACAACGAGCCTGCAGGTGTGAGTCTCAGGGGCCGACCCCGAGTTGAATCCCAGACTGTGGGGTGGCATGGCGTCAAGGGCGCCCCGTGTCCACGGGGTGCTCACACGCCAGGCCGCGGCCGCTGGGGGTCTCCTAGGAGACGCGGAGGTGGGCCAGTTCCGGGGTCTCTCGAGGAGGGGCCTGGAGCTGGACCTCTGCTCATGGGGTCTCAGATAACCAGGATGCCCTGCACGGAGACCCCTCTCTGTCGTGGGGCCGGGCGGGGGGCCCTGTCGTGCTCAGACCACGTTTGTGGAAACGGTGGAGGGTGAGCCCCGGCCGCCCGTGGTGGGACGTGCCACGGTGCCGTGGACAGTGCTGCTCGGAGCCGGGAAAGGGGGCTTGGTGGACCCTCCTGATGGGGTCCCAGGGAGCCCCTGGGCCTGTTGGAGACGGGGTCTCCTCACCTCCCCTCGCCCGACCACCCCCTTCCACCTGAATTGAGGTCGAAACAATGGTGGACGAGCCACGGAGCTGACGGGGTCCCACACGTGGGCTCGGCCACTCGTGACCAGCTCCCTCCACCTGGGAAGCAGAACTTGCTGGAACAAAGCACTCGGGGAGGAGGGGGCGGCCCGGGAGGGGTTGGCCTGAAGCAGAGGGAGGCCCCAGGGGCCTGAGGGCAGCCCACACCAGCCGTCCCCGGGGCCATGGGGCCCCCCCACCTCTGGCCCGGCAAACCTGCCTTCTGCCGGAACGCTGCATCCCGGGACCGGCAGCGGTGGTGGGCAGCACGACCCCAGGGGGTGCTGGCAATGTCTCAGCCCTGTCGGATGCGGGGGAGCTCAGAGAGGGCAGCGACGGGAACTGGGGCGCCCTCGCCCCGGACCCGAGCCCGCCGCAGGGGCACGCCCTTTCCCAAGCGGCAGCACGACCGTGTACAGGGCAAAACCTTCCTGGTGTCCCGTTGAAGCTCCACATGCCAGGAGGTGGGAGGGGTCTGCAGGACCCAAGACCCCTGGAGGCCCCAGACGGCTCAGCCGACGGCTGGGCCCGTGTCGCTCGGCCCCAGGCTCCCACGTGCCCCCTCCCCCCCCAGGCGCCCCGCCCCCCCCGTACCCCTTACCTCCCCTCCGGCCCCTCGGAGGGGGAGGGCGGGACATGCTGGTGGGAAGAGCGGCTCATACAGGCTCAGGGACCCCCCAGAGCCCCCCCAGAGCGCCCCGTTCCCCCGGGTGGGGCGGGCCGAGCGCCCGTCTCTTCAAACAATGATTTATTTCAGAATTAAGTGTATTACACCGAGAACTTGCCAGTTCTGTCCCCGCAACATGCGCGGGAGATCCGGCTAATTAAATGTACTGTGCCGCGCGGCCCTGATTGTCGGAATGAATCCGTTTAATTGCGGTGGGAATCATGCATCACAATTAAGGCCATCACTCTAAATCAAAGGTGGGCGTGAGGCCCGCCCCGCTCCCCGCCTGGCATGGGAGACCCCGAGCCCCGTCCCCGCGCCCCGGAGCCGCGGTCTTGGGTCCTGAAGACCCCTCCCACCTCCCGGCAGCCCCGCGTGGGCATCTCCCCAGCGGGAGGGGCGCGGGGGCCCTGGAGGACCCGTCCTGCCTTGGCGTGTGGCTGGTGCTCTGTGGCGCAGGTGAGTGGTGACTGCGGCCGCTCGGCGGGGACGTGCACGGTGCTCCGGGTGGGGGGGGGGAGCTCGCAGGCACCCAGCACCCCCACACCTGCTTCCAGGGTCTGCCGTGGGGTCCTGGCAGCTCTGATGGGGGGGCCACCCTGGGAGCAGCAGACCTGATCTAAGGCCCACTGTGGTTGCTGAGAACCGCGAGGCGTGCACCCCCACCACGCAGCGTGTTGGGGCAGGGGCGGGAATAGAAGCCCCCGCCTGCCCTCCCAGGGGTCGGTTGACCTTGAGCGGCAGGTCCCAAGGGGCTTGTGGGCCCAGGACCCCGCTGGGGGTCCCACCGGCAGGCAAGACCCCTCCCGGCATCGCTGACACCAATGGCCAGGCCAGCTCCGCCCTCCCCAGCCTGCACCCGTGTCCTCTAGAAGTTCTCAAGGTCAGAGCCATCCGGCTGACAGGACAGAGCCCTCCTGGGGAGGGCAGGGTCAGGGGCTGGGCAGGGCCCTCGGAGAGCTGCGGCCCGAGAATACCCAAGCAGCTTGGGGCAGCGGGGCCCCGGGGAGGGGGCCAGGGCAGCCCGCTAGCTCCCCGCTTCCATTTTAATTTTATTTCCCTGATGAAAACGGCAGGATCAATCTGGCTGACCATTTAGCAAGGTGTCCCGATTTGCATACTTAAAAGGCGCTGCATGGGGAGGGCCGGGGCGCTCGGCCTGATTGAAGCTGAGGCTCCTTTGGGCGAAAGGGAATTGAATTCCCGAGCGCGTGCTCCAGGAATAGATCGTGCTGCGGCAGGCCGCGCGGGAGGAGCCACGGAAAAAGTGTCCCCGAAGAGGCGAGACAGATTTGCTCCGTGTCACTTCCTTTCAGCGTAGCCAGATTTAGGGCTGATTTTTATGCTGCAGGGTCCCAGCCTGTCTGGGAAGGGGGCGTTTAGCCCCAGGACAGGTGCCAGTGGGTCGCCCCTGGCTTCCCCGTTCCTCTGGAATGTGGGAGTGGAAGGCCCCAGCCCACACCCAGCCAGGATCGCACAGCACCCCGTCACCCCTAGGGCCACGAGGGGGGCATGGTCCGCGCGGTGGGAGAGGAGATGTGCCTGCGGGGACCACGGCACCTTCCTTCTCGGGCCACCCGGTCTCCAAGCGACCGGAGCCCCACCAGACCTCACGGCCACAGTTCCAGCAGCTTCCAGGGCCAGAGTTTTTGCTTTGGGGCAGTAGGGGCAGGGGGGCCCCAGGGGCCCTGGGCGAAGGTTCCTCCTGGGCCGGGCGGTGGTGGCCCCCACCCTGAGATGCCCGAGCAGGGGGTCACTGGGGCAGGGTCCAAGGCAGGGCTGGGTGGGGATGGGCCAGAGAATACCTTGGCCCACATTCTGGTCACCCTGTCACCCTCGGTCCCCTACAGAGAACATCCTCGGGCAGTGAGGGTGGCCCTGTCCAGCCCTCTGCTCAGGACAGCAGACTTGCTCTTTGTCCTTGCTGTGGAGGAGGCTGCACAGCATCTTCCTCCTGGATCAGGGATCTACCTAGGGATCAGGGCTCAGTATGTGATGGGAACCAGGCCTCAGTCTTTGACGGGGATCAGGCCTCAGTATGTGATGGGGATCAGGGCTCAGACTGTGATACAATCAGGCCTCGGGCTATGATGGGGCTCTGGACTCAGATTATGATGGGGCTCAGGGCTCAGTCTATGATGGGTCTTGGGCTCAGTATGTGATGGGACTCAAGGCTCAGACTTTGATGGGGACCAGATCTCAGTATGTGACAGGGATCAGGTTCAGTATATGATGGGATCAGGGCTCAGACTATGATACAATCAGGCCTCAGGCTGTGATGGGAGTGAGGAATCCGATTATGATGGGGCTCAGGGCTCAGTCTGTGATGGGGACTAGGCCTCAGTCTGTGACGGGATAAGGATTCAAATTATGATGGGGCTCAGGGCTCAGTCTATGATGGGGCTCAGGGCTCAGTCTTTGAGAGGGACCAGGCTTCCGTATGTGACGGGGATTAGGGCTCAGGCTGTGATACGATCAGGCCTCAGTCTGTAAAGGGGCTCAGGGCTCAGACTATGATAGGGACCAGGCCTCAGTCTGTGATGGGATCAGGGCTCAGTCTATGATGGAATCAGGGTTCAGTCTATGATGGGGCTTGGGCTCAGTATGTGATGGGATCAGGGCTCAGATGATGATGGGGATCAGGCCTCAGTGTGTGACAGGGACCAGGCAGACTGCCTGAAGGGCTGATTGAGCAGGGACTGGATGAGCAGAGGCTGCTCCATGCCATGCTACGCCCCTCCACGACGCCCCATGGCCACCTGAAGCCCCCCCCTTGGGACTTAGCAGCTCAGAGAGCTCCAAAGAGACCTGGAGCAGGACGCCACCACAGCCACCCGATGGTCCCCGCCCTTCGACCATCAGGGGGCAGTGGGGCCCAGACGTGTCGGGGCAGGGCAGCAGGTGGCAGGATCCAGAGGGGACGGAGGCCGGAGCCCGCATGTGCTGCCTGATACCCCAGAGCCGGTGGCCGGGCACCCCGGAGCCTGCGGCCAGGCCCCGCACGGGGAGGGGCCTGGGGCTCTCGGCCTCCCTCAGCCTCAGCCCCACCCCCACCCCGCTGCCCACGCAGGCTGCCCCCACTGCCCAGAGGGCCGCAGGGCAGGTGGCGGAGGCCGGCCCGAGTGTCGCGGCCCAAGGAGCCGCCCAGGGCGGCCAGACAGGCCCCGCGCCCCCCACCTCGTGGAGGGAGCCCGGGCAGGTGTCGCCGCGCGCGGAGCCGAGCTGTCCACGAGGGCCGCGGGTCAGGCTGTGGCCTCCCCCCACCAGTCAGCGGCCTGTCCGCGCCTGTGGAGCGGGGCCTCTGGGAAGGCAGCGACGCCTGCCCGAGCCCAGCTGGAGAGGCCTGCACGGGGGTGGCCCCGCCGGACGCAGCGGGCTGGGGCGCGAGGGGTGCGGGCGGCCGGGCCCCCCTCCTGCCCCACCCCGGTGCCGGGAGTGCCCGTGGAGGGGGCTGGGGGCCGAGGAGCCCTCTGGGCACGTGGGCAGAAGCCCCTACCCGGGGCAGGTGGGCCCCCGAGGGAAGAAGGGACGGTTCTGGGAGCGGCTGCTCGTGACCGGAGGGAGAGGTGGCCGTGCGGGCTGCGTCTGGGACCGCGTGTGCCTTGGTCGCTGGCCCTGGAGCCGCTGCCAGGCCAGGCCCTGCACCCAGAAGGGCGAAGCAAACGGCTGGCCCCGGGGGAGGGCCGTGCTCAAATGCCCCTCGCGCCAGCGTCGTTCTGTGCCCGAGGCGCTCCTGGGGAGATCGGCAAAGCAGACGGTGGGGGTCCCTTTCCACGGAACACGACGCAGCCGTTCAAAGGGACGTGGAGGAAGTTTCCAGCCCACGGGACAAGCCACGTGGTAAACAACCACAAAGGAGACACCGCGGACGGAGAAGGAGCCCGAGCTGAGGAAGGAGACGAGCCGGCAAGAACCTGGACCGCCGCCCGGGGCTTGGCGACAGGGCCTTCTGTGTGTTTCGCTTCTTTCCGCTTTTCTGTATTTCACAGACTTGGGACAAGGAGCAAGCCTGACTTTGACGATCAGGACAAAAGTGGAAAACGAGCACGGGGAAGCGGGCAGTCTGGCCATTCCTCAGTGGTCAAACCCAGTACGCGAGTGAGCTGGCCAGTCCACTCCCAGGGGCAACACCAGCGGAGACGAAGCCACAGGCAGCAGGTGGAGCGCAGAGGCTGAGCGCCTGCTTCCTGGGCTCGAGGTCCCGGGTTCGATCCCCATAACTCCTAAAAAATAAAAAATAAGAAAAGAGACTCGGACGCTCACACGGCATTCGTCCCAGTTGTCCGAAAGGTGGAAACCCAAACGCCCATTAGTGGACGAACGGCTGAATGGGCCTTGGCACATGCCATAAAGGAAGGCCGCTCGGCCACGGGACGGAGGAAATTCGGAGATGGGCTGCAAGGTGGGCGAGCCTGAAAAGTGTCCTCAGTGAACGCAGCCAGGCCACTGAGAGGAAGTGTTCAGAGCAGCCGATGCCCAGGGCTCGGGGGCCGGGGGAAACGGGGTGACGGTGATGAAAGTGCAGTGATGGCTGCACAACTCTGGGAAACACCCAGAACCGCCGCTTGTCCCTTTCAAAGGGGCGTGTCGCCGGCTGTGGGAGAACATCCCAAAGGAGCTGGTAAGCAGCCGAGCCAGGCCTCAGCCCCACGCCCCCCTCCTCCCCGGGGCAGAGGCCCCCACGGCCCACCAGCCCCGGCGGCAGGACAGATGGGCGTCCCCCGGGGCGCGGCGCCCCTCGCCGGCGCCCTGCCCCGCAGCCCGGGAGCGGGCGGCCGTAATCAGTGCCGGTGACAGGTTGAAAGGCCAGATTAAAAGTGCTGAAGGGACCTCCGTGGGTCGCGCTCAATAAATCTCGCCGGCCGCCAGCCTCGCTCCCGCTCCGTTCTGCAATCTGTCCGGCTGCTTTTACCAGCCCAGTTGCTCCCCATTACCTCCGGAGCCCGGCCACAAATCACCCTGACAGACCAATCAACAGGCCGGGAAATTTTTATACACGCTGCCTCCAAGGATGATTGACCCTCTGCGGCACGGCAGAATAAATCTCTCCAAAAACTTTTCCCCCGCGCCCGCCTCCCCGGGCTCACCCTGGACAGGGGCGGCCTCAGGCGCCCGGCCCCCGGTGGCCCCTGCTCGCCGGGCCGTGATCCTGCACCCCCGAAGCGGGCTGGCCGCGGGCCCTGGGGTCAGGGGGCCTGCTCCGGACCCACCACGTCAGGCTCCCGCGGCCCCCTGATAGCGGGGCCCCCCGGGCAGGGTGGGGACACCTCGTTTCCGAGGGGGGAAAACAAGCTTGGGGAAATAATTCATAGGGAACTTAAAACACTCAGACACCCAGAAATTGCAAATGGGGAAATATGATGGATTGTGGCTTGAGAGAAGGCGACTTCCACAGGCAAAATTGATCCCTCAGAAAATGTTTTTGTCTGCCGTGAAAAATGGGCGATACCTCGCCAGGCTCACCCGCTATAATCCCGAAAATAATTTGCTTTTGATTTCCGCTTCATCTCCGCTGCTTTCCACCCCTTGCCCCGTTCCGGGAGGCTTTGGGCCCACTCGGAGCTGGGGAGCAGCCCCCCATCCCAGACGGTCCCTAGGAGGCTGCGGGGGGCTTGCCTGCGCCCCGAATCGGGGGGTCTCCTTCAGAGGGCCTCGTCGCAGCCCACGGTGGGCCTGGGGGGGGCCTCTCTAGCCCTCCCCACCGTCGGTGTTTCCCGATTAGCTTATCCCCCACCAGGGCTTTTCAAACTAAGTGTCCAAGGGAGGGCCCCCAAACCCTCATCCTGCAGATGGGGAAACTGAGGCCAGGGAGAGGGTGGCCAGGCCAAATCTGAAGTGGGTGTAAACCGGGAGGGAGGGGGCTTTGGCAGGACCCCAGCCCCGCGGGAGTTCAGACACCCATCTCTGGGGACAGCCGCCCCGAGGGGCAGGGCTGGGGTCCCGTGTCAGCCAGACACAGTTGCTCCCTCTGCATCCTGACCCCCCCGGGAGCCTGGGAGAAATGCGGGGTTCTAGGTAGGTCCTCCGGGGTCACAGAAGCAGGAGCCCGGGGCTGCGGCAGGGCTCACCTGTTGCCCTCTCCAGGTGAGGCAGGCACAGGTGAGGGAAGCTCTGCCTCAGCCCCCTGCAAGGCCAGTGTCCAGCCCATCTCGGGGCAGGTCACCCCTTCCGTGAACTCACGGACCCACCACCGTCTCCCCGGAGGTGCCTGCCGAATCCCACCTGCTGGAACCTTCCGTCATTCCCAGCTCGGCCGCCAACAAGGCCAGCGTTGAGTAGACAGGTTCCGGAGGCCGGGGTCCCGCCGCCAGAGCCCCCGAGAAGCTGCGAGGCCGCGTGACGGAGGGCGGCTGGGGTGGGGGCTCCAGAGAGGGGTGTTCCCGGGGGGCTCGTTCCTGCACAGCTGCCACGCTCTCCAGAAGGAACAGGGTGGCCGCCCGAGGGTGCGGGAGCCGAGGCTTGGGAAGGAGGACCCCGGACGAGAGGTGTCACTGCGTCTCCGGGTGAGCCGGTGGCCGTCCCCTGGGCCTGGCCCCCAGCGCACCCACCAGCCGGGGGCCCCAGAGGAAAAGCGCGTGTGGCCGGTCGGTGTGGGGCAGAAAGAGGGGGCGGTGGTGGAGGCGGCGGCCACAGGCCCACTGGCTGGTGCCTCGGCCCGTCCCCACGGGAGGAGACCTGGGCCAGCCCCTGCTCAGGGCTGGCGCTCTGGGGAAAGGCGGTCTCTGCAGATGACAGCGCAGACTCGACTTAGTTCCCTTTTTGCCTCTGCAGCCAGGAAGCAGAGCCTCTGTCCTGCCAGCCCAGCGGCCCTCTGCAGCATCCGCCCCTCACCCACATGCCCAGCTCTAGGTCCAAGAGCCTTCCGGAACGAGGCGACTCCGACATTGTTGACCCCACAAGCTTGGGCACCAGTGGCACCCTCACCCCAAGTCTGGGGGTCCCCCTGGGCCGTGAGCCCCGGGAAGGTCTGCCCTGGGCAGTGCCCGGTGCAGGTCAGCGCTGGATTCGCCGAGTGATCCATCGAGGCATCGATTCCTGCGCAATTTCCTCTGAGCCCTTCCCCAGACCCCCCGTCCCTAAGGCCTCAGAGACCCTAGCGCACCCCGGGGCCTCAGCAGGGGTGGCAGACGGCCCCTGCCCCTGCGCTACCCCTGCCCGGCCCTGCCCCTCCCCTGCGCTGCCCCTCCCCTGCGCTGCCCCTCCCCTGCCGTTTCCCCTGCCCCTCCCCTGCCCTGCCCCTGCCCCTGCCGCTGCCCCTCCCCTGCCCCTGCCCCTCCCCTGCACCTGCCCTGCCCCTGCCCCTGCCCCTACCCCTCCCCTGCCCCTCCCCTGTCGTTTCCCCTCCCCTGCCCCTCTCCCTGCCCCTGCCCCTCTCCCTCCCCTGCCCCTGCCCCTCTCCCTGCCCCTGCCCCTCTCCCTCCCCTGCCCCTGCCCCTCCCCTGCCCCTCCCCTGCCCCTGCCCCCCCTGCACCTGCCCTGCCCCTGCCCCTGCCCCTACCCCTCCCCTGCCCCTCCCCTGCCGTTTCCCCTCCCCTGCCCCTCTCCCTGCCCCTGCCCCTCTCCCTCCCCTGCCCCTCCCCTGCCCCTGCCCCTCCCCTGCACCTGCCCTGCCCCTGCCCCTGCGCTGCCCCTGCCCCTGCCCTGCCCCTGCCCCTCCCCTGCACCTGCCCTGCCCCTGCCCCTGCCCCTACCCCTCCCCTGCCCCTCCCCTGCCGTTTCCCCTCCCCTGCCCCTGCCCCTCCCCTGCCCCTCTCCCTCCCCTGCCCCTGCCCCTCCCCTGCCCCTCCCCTGCCCTTCTCCCTGCCCTGCCCCTCCCCCTGCCCCTGCCCCTGCCCCTGCCCCTGCCCCTCTCCCTGCCCTGCCCCCCCGCCCCTGTCCCTGCCCCTCTCCCTGCCCTGCCCCTCTCCCTGCCCCTGCCCCTGCCCTGCCCCTGCCCCTGCCCCTGCCCCTGCCCCTCTCCCTGCCCTGCCCCTCCCCTGCCCCGTCCCTGCCCCTCTCCCTCCCCTGCCCCTCTCCCTGCCCCTGCCCCTGCCCTGCCCCTGCCCCTGCCCCTCTCCCTGCCCTGCCCCTCCCCTGCCCCTGTCCCTGCCCCTCTCCCTGCCCTGCCCCTCTCCCTGCCCCTACCCCTCCCCTGCCCCTCCCCTGCCCCTGCCCCTCTCCCTGCCCTGCCCCTGGGCAAAATGCAGGAGAGCTGGGAGGCTGTAAATCACCAGGGCTCCACCCTCCCAAGGACAGGCTGCGGGCGCAGGCTCCCTAACTGGACGTATTTCAAGGAGACGTTTTCATGCGCGGGCGGGGAGTGGGTGAGGGCCCTGCACACCGAGCCGCCTCCGTCGCCTCCTGCACACGGCCGGGCCCTGCTGCCGCGGCGCAGCCAGCGGGGCCTATTTTTCAAACAATTGATGGATCCCGCAGCGCCCCTGCAGCGGCAGGTCGGCTTATTGCTGCGCGGGGGCTGCGGCCCCTCCCTGCCCCGAGCTGTGGGGGGGGGGGGCGGGAAGGCCCCCTCAGAGAGGCTCCCCGGAGGCCTCGCGGTCGTCCATCACCGGTGCGTTTAGGTGTCAACTTTGAAGGCGAAGGGGCAGTCGGGGAGCGGGGTCCGCAGGGCCGGGACGCTGGAGTCTGGTGACCCTGTGGGCTCGCCTCTGGGGCAGGGGTCCCGGGCGGGGTGTGGGTGGGTCTCGGGGGTGTCGACACGCTGGGCGTTTGGAGGGGCCCGAATCTGAACCCGAGCGAGAAGGCTTGGAGGGGGAGGGAGCCCCACGAGCTTCCTAAATGGGGGACCCTGCCCAGCCCGGCCGGCCACCCCCGCGCGAGGCCAGGGCGTCCCCCGACCACGTAAGTCAGAACGCCCGGGGCGCCCGGAACACCCCGCGTGGTTCCGTGGGCAGCCGTGTCTGGACCCTGCGCCGCCCTGCCAGCCTCCGATCGCTTAATTTAAACCGCGCGGCACCAGGCCCCGCGCCGGACCCTGCCCCAGGAGCGCAGGTGCGGGGCTCGCCAGGGCCGGCTGAGGCTACCAGAGGCCCCGGGCCGGAGGCAGTGGCCGCGCGTCAGGAAAGCGCCCAGCCCGCGTCCAGGGCAAGGGCCTCGGCCGCCTTGAGCGTGCAGGGAGCACGCAGTGGGGCCGCGCCACACAAGCGCCCCTTCCGGGTGCCACCGCAGGGACCGCCGAGCAGGGCCGTGGGCCCGGCCGGGAGCGAGACACGGGCTGCTTTCCGCCTGCGGACGACCCGCGGCCTCCCCGATGACGCGGGGGAGGGAAGGGGCGCGCAGCCCCGGGCAGCGTGGGGTGGCTCCGGCCCTCTCCCTCGGGGCCCGGGCACGGGGGCAGGCCGGGCGCGGCAGGCAGGCGCGGGGCTGATCAGATTAGACAGAGCATCATCGATCCGGCTCTGGTTTATCCCCGGTGCCTAATTTCAATAAACAGCAGTTGGGAAGAATTAGCGGGGGGCTCCGCGCCCGCCCCTCCCCCTTTCTTGCTCTCCGTCGTCTTCCTTTGGGTTTGTCAGGAAGGGAAGATTTATGAGGATTCGAGGAAGATTCTAATTTGTTCCCGAGAAGGCAGGATCAGTGTGCCGAGGGCACGGCGAGGTGCTTGTTATTCAAGCGTCCTTACACGGGGACACAGCCCCTCCAGACGGGGGGCTGCTGGTGGGGGGGGGTCCCGGGCAGGGGCTGCACTGTTCAGCCACAGCTGTGCCCCTCCAGCTCGGCCGGGCGCCGGGGAGGTGTCAGCAAAGCTCTGGGATCTGGCCACCCTTGGGAGAAGCCACGGGAGAGGAAGCAGGGGCCGAGGGGTTGTCCCAGGGGCCAGGGCAGCAGCACGGGCAGTGACGGGCAGGCCTGGGCCTCGACGATCACCTGCTAACCTGGGGGCGGTGACGGGCGTGTGTGCGTGTGCGTGGGCACACACCTGTGTGTGAGCACCGCGTGAGGATCGTATCGTGGTCGATTTCATTTCACGGTTTATCTATCATAACAATTCCGGAGTTACTCAATACTCTTTTTAAACAATAGTTTTCTAAGGATTGCAAAAAACTCAATGGACTGATTGTAGCCTACAACCTTTATTGTTGATACTACTCAGCTGTAGGAAGAAATGAACTGGGGAAGCACATGACCACATGGAGGAACCTCGAGGATACTATGTTGAGTGAATAAGCCAGACACAAAAGGATGGATATTATATGGTCTCACCGGCATGCACTAAACATGACGAGTGCGCTTACAGATTTGTACTATGGAGTATAGGAGAGTAGGAGAGAGAATGTCGGTTGAGAAGGGAGAGCTGATGCTGAATGGATGTTGAATGTTTAATAAGGTCATTGTAAATATTGGAAAAGGATGCAGTTGATGGGAGCACATTATAATGAGCATAACTAACACTTCTGATTTGTAAATGTGATGGCGGCTGAAAGGGGTAGTCTAAGGCGGTTAACGTTAATCCAAAGACAGCTCGAGGATCATCTAGGGACTGTGTAACAGTGAATTCGGTGGTGGATAAGGATTGTGGTTAATAATACAAATACAAGAATATTCCTCTATTACGAGGTATTAAGAAAATGGCGGGGAAGTGGACTTGGCCCAGTGGTTAGGGCGTCCGGCTACCACATGGGAGGTCCGCGGTTCAAACCCCGGGCCTCCTTGACCCGTGTGGAGCTGGCCCATGCACAGTGCTGATGCGCGCAAGGAGTGCCGTGCCACAGAGGGGTGTCCCCTGCGTAGGGTAGCCCCACACACAAGGAGTGCGCCCCGTAAGGAAAGTTATCCAGCGCGAAAGAAAGTGCAGCCTGCCCAGGAATGGCACCGCACACGGAGAGCTGATACAAGATGACGCAACAAAAAGAAACACAGATTCCCGGTGCCGCTGATAAGGATAGAAGTGGACATAGAAGAACACACAGCGAATGGACACAGAGAGCAGACAATGGGGGAGGGGAGGGGAGAGAAATTTTTTTAAAAAATCTTTAAAAAAATAAAAAGAAAATGGTGATCCATGGGAAAAATACAACGAATGTAACTTATAGACTACAGTTAACAATAATATTATAATATTTTTGTAGCAAAAACAAAGAAGGTAATATATCAATCTAAAGTTAAAAAATAATATGGGGTTTAGCTCTATGAGATGTGAACACGATGAAGCGTTTTTTAAAAACTTTCTTCATTAACAAGGAGAACTGAGTCATATCATTTAACTAATCTGTGCTCATTTATTTATCTTTTGGAACATTGGAGAAACAATCAGGTTTGTTTTTAGGATTCAGTTTGATAAATATGCCTGGACAGGATTTTTAAAAGTAATGTTTCCATAATTTGTTAAGCCGCCTTTTGCCTATTATTTTACTTTTTTGAAGTTGAAATAAAGTTTGTTTTTAAAAAACAAAACAAAACTTTGTTTCCCTGTCATTTAGACATTTCAGGGACATTTTTTCTTTGCTACTATAAATAGCACTGCTGAAACTGGCCACACAGCTTCCAGTCCAGCAGCCTCTGCCTGTTGTCGCTCAGCCCACATCACTCTTTCTCCCCACATCCTTGGGCTCCCCCCATGCCCCACAGTTTCCCCTCAGAGAGGCCAGCCCTGACCTCTCCATGAAGCTGCCTTCCTTCCATTGCTCCCTGTCAACCCCACCTTCTGCATCATTTTCTTCACAGTGTTTCCTGTCTCACACCTAGAACCGGAGCTCTGGGAAGCCCCAGGCTTGCTCAATCTCCATCACCACAGTGCCTGCTTGATAGTTTTTAAAAGCCAGTCTAACAATCTTTGCCTTTTAATTGAGTGTTTAGACCATTCACGTTTAATGTGATGATTTATGTCACTTGCTATATGTTTTCTATTTCTTCCATATGTATTTTGCTCCCTTTTCCCTCTTTTTCTGCCTTCCTTTGGATTAAACAATTAGTTTTTTATGATTCAATTTATCTTTTTTATTGGCTTATTAGTTATAATTCTTAATTTTGTGTTTTTAGTGGCTGCTTTATGGATTATGCATCTTAAAACACCACAAGATACCTTCCAGCAATATTATACAGCTTCAGGTATAGCGTAAGAAACTTATAATAGTAAAATGCATTTCTCCTCCATCTGTGTGCTGTTTTCCTCCTGCTTCTACATTTGTTACAGACCCCAGAATATGTTATATATATTTTTTGCTTTTTGCTTTGAACTGTCAATTATATATATATATATTTTTAATTTTATGGTGGTAACATATATACAACCATTCATACTACAATTCAGTGATATTAATTACATTCACTCTATTACCAAAACTGTTGCCTCGTTCTACACAGAAACTGCAACCATTAGAAGCAATAACTTGCCATTCCCCTCCCCACCCACCCCCAGCCCTGGTAACCTGTAATCTACTTTCTGCCTCTATAAATTTTCTTTTTCTGAGTATTTCATATAAGTAAAACCATCATATATTTGTCCTTTTTTTCCAGGCCTATTTCATTCAACTTGATCTTTTCAAAGTTCATTCACATTGTAGCATATATCGGAATGTCATTCCTTTTCATGACTGAATAATATTCCATTATGTGGCTATATCGTATTTTGTTTATCCATTCATCCATTGATGGGTGCTTGGGTTGTTTCACCTTTTGATTATTCTGAAAGTTACTGCTATGAACATTGGTGTACAAATACCTCTTTGAGTCTCTGTTTTGAAATTTTTTGAGAATATTACTGGACATTATATCATCATAAAATAATTTTATATTTAACTTTCTGAGGAACCATCAAACTGTTTTCCACAGCAGCTGCACCATTTTCCATTCCTACCAACAATGTACAAGGGTTCCAACTTCTCTGCATCCTCACCAACATTTATTATTTCCCATAAAAAAAATAGCCATCCTAGTGGCTGTGAAACGGGGCTCACTGGGTTTGATCTGGGTTCTGTATTTCCCTAGCTGCTAATAACGTTGAACATCTTTTCATGCGCTTACTGATCATTTGCATATCATTTTGGAGAAATGTCAATCAGGTCCTTGGCTAATTTTTTTTTATTGGAATTTTTCTTACTGCTCTTGAGTTGTAGGAGTTCTTTATATACTCTGGATATTAAACCCTTATCAAATATATGGTTTCCAAATGCTTTCTCCCATTCTGTCAGTTGTCTTTTCACTTCTTGATGATGTTCTTTGATGCATAAAAGTTTTTTTTAATTTGATAAAGTTCAATTTATAAATTTTTTTTTCTTTGTTGGCATGTGCTTTTGGTGTAAGTCTAAAAATCCCTTGTGTACTACAAGGTCCTGAAGGCTTTCCTCTATGTCTGAGTGTAAGAGTTTTATAGTTTTAGCTCTTCTACTTAGGTAATTAATGTAGTTCATTATTTTGCATGTGGATTTCCAGTTGTCCCAACGCCATTTATTAAGGAGATTATTCTTTCCCCATTGAGTGGACTTGGCACCCTTGTCAAAAAGCAATTGATCATAGATGTGTGGGTTGATTTCTGAGCTCTCAATTCTATTCTATTGATTTATTTGTCTGTCCTTATACAGTACTTTCAATTACTGTAATAAGTAAGTATAAGCTTTGCAATAAGTTTTGAAGTCAGGAAGTGTGAGCCCTCTAACTTTCTTCTTTTCAAGATACTTTTGGCTTTTTGGGGACCTTTGCCCTTCCCTATAAATTTTTTTTTTTTAGGAGGTGCTGGGGATTGAACCCAGGACCTCGTACATGGGAAGCAGGCGCTGAACCCCTGAACTGTACCCCCTCCCCATTATGAATTTGGTAATTGGCTTTTCTTTTACATTCCTGGAAAAAAAAAAAACCTACTAGAATCTTGATTGAGCTTGTGTTGAATCTACAAATTGAATTGGGCAGGATTGACATCTCAGCAATACCAAGTCTTGCAATCCATGAACACAGATTCTTTCCATTCATTTAGGTCTTGTGTAATTTCTTTCAGCCGCGTTTTGTAGTTTGCAAATAGAATTGCTTTCTCGGTTTCCTTTTTGGGTAACAGTCAGTTATTTGTAAGAGTTGTTCTGTTTTTTTTTTAATAAGAAAAATGTATTTTACATTTCATCCATGCAGTTAGTTTTCAGGGCTCTTCACTGCTTTACATAGATCCATCTTTCCATTTGGGATAATTTTCCTTGTCCCTGAAGGATCTCATTTAACCTCTCCTGTAGTGCAGGAGTGACGACAAATTCTTTCCACTTCCGTGTTCTGAAAAGCCCTTATTTCACTTCAGTTTTGGAAGATATTTTTGCTGGTTGTTTTCCATGTGTCGGCTTTTACGACGGGGGTTTATTGACTTGCCGCAGTTCCAAGGCGGAGCAAAGCGCAGACCAAGGCACCAGGCCGCGCTCTCTCCCAGAAGCCACCGGCAGCGCGTGGACTCCCCGTCCAGGGGACGGCCCAGGGGACGTCGCCAGCTGCTGCCTCCTCGAGCTCTGCGGCCGTCGGCTTCCGGCTGCTCTGTCTTGGGTTCCTTGCTCAGTGTCTGTGGGTTCCTCTCTGAACTCCTGTGTCTCTCTGTCTCTCTCTGTGTTCACCTCGTTTGTAAAGAACTCCAGTAAGAGGATTCAGACCCACCTCGGCCCAAGCCATTAAAAGGACCTTAACTTAAGTAGTGACAGTCCACTGGAATGGATTAGCGTTAAGGACGCGGCCTTTTCTGGGGTACACACAGCCCCAAACTGCCACGTGTGGCGACAGGTGTCCTTTTTTGCTAGTAAAAAGATTTTCAAACTACCCTTTATTAGGTAATTCTATAATTTTTAACAGCTATTTTGGTATGCAAAAATGTATGCACAATTTTCTAAACATGTAAATAGAAAGCAGCAGTTTAGTTTATCTGCTTGAATTCATGTTTCTCAAAACCTTAGCATTCATTATAAAAATCAGTAAAATTGTTTGACATGCTTATAAAGATTTTCAAGCTTGCTATACAAAAAAGGTGTAGTTTCTATCCACGTGCCCATAGTGAATCTCAAAAGTAATTCAAAGAGGAAAGAAGAGGGGAGCATAACCTTGCAACTAATTAATTAATACTGACTTACCCTATGACATTTGGGAAAGAGTCTTTCCTGTGTTTTGTGTTTTGTGTAAAAACACAAAAAATTAATTTTCCACATTTATGAAAAAAATATGTAACCAACCTGTAAGACTATTTTCTCAGACTACTTGTTACCGTGAAAAACTGCATTTAAGCTGCAGGTATTACTGCAGATTACTGTATTTAGTTTAAAATTTTTAAGACACTTGAAATTCAAAAGCAAACCCAGGGGAACATTCTCCTCCCAACACAGTTACTGAATGCGGATTTAACTGAACACATCTCGTCTTGACTGTGCCCTTTATTTGTGTACTTTAAAATGGCTACAGTAGAGCACATTTGTATTTTTAACTGGTGCTGACGTTAAGACAAATGAGCCCCGCACGACCAGCAGCCCCTGCTTCTAGGAACAGTTGTCATAAGCAAAGAGAAGGGGGAAAAAAAAAGCCCTGAGTCAGCGCTTGTCGCAAAAGTAATGAAGACGGGGGCTCTGACGTCATTTTGTAACTTATGAAATGGTTTAGACAGTCCAGGATTCGTTTGTTTTGTTTCCGTTTGGGTTGAAAAGGGGACCGTGCCGCTTTTGTTAGGCAGTTAATCCACTTGAGATCGCGTCTTGACGCTCAATTTCATTTAGGACGGGAGCATCGCGATGGGAGTTGAGGTGCGTCTTCCGTGTCTCCGCCCGTCCTGCCTGGAATCAATGGCAACAGCCCTTTTCTCTACAGATGTATTTTACGTATTTATCCCCACCCCCCCACCCCCGTTGTTTGCGCTCGCTGTCGGCCCTAAGGGTCCATTTGCTGGGTGCTCTGAGTCTGAGCATCTTTTTTTGTTTGTTTCAAAAGCATGTTTATTAAATGCATTTCCAAGGGGCATTTCCATAAAGTTCAATCAGTACTGACAAACACGCTGGCATGCTGGCCGATCTGGTCTCAGAAAACCATTAGCGACAAAGGAGGCTCTAAAGGAAGGGGAGGCTTAGCCGATGCGCAGAACGACCCCCTGACGTCGACTCCCTCGCAGTGTGGAAAGTGCCACCGCCTACCTGGACCTCGAGCAGGAGCGGAGGGGCAAGGAGAGGCCTGAGGGCAAGAAACACCCCGCGCCCTCACAGGAAAGCCGGGGGAAGGAGGGCGCTCCCCACCCTGGCCTGGCGCCTGCTACGTGCCAGGCTTAGTCCCGCGAGAGCCCGCCAGAGCCCCCAACAATCCCCGTTTTACCAGCCGGGGTGAAAGAGGCTCTGAGAGTCGAAGTCACCTGCCCCAGGTCTTCTGACCCGTGAGTGGGTGCCTGAATGACGCACAGGTGCAGAGCTCTGCCTCTGCACTGCATCGCGCTGCACGGACAGGCCTGCTTACAGCACCGCGAGGTGCTGCTTCGAGGTTCAGCGCTCAAACACAGCCAATGGCCGTCTTTGCTTTTGTTACAGGAACAGATATCAGCAGATCACGAGCTTTCATGAAACACCCGCGAGGATGAGAAACGGGACGTGCAGAACGGCAAGGCTGAGTTTTTCACCGTCTGTTGGAAGCTCCTCATCATCGTCCTCCACTCCAAGGGCAGTTACAGCAGGAACTAGAGGTCGTGGGATTAGGACGAGGTGGGAGAAAGATTTGGAAAAATTGGAAAAATCATTATCTAAATCCCAGGACAAAGAGGATTAGGCCAGAGGCCCTTTGTTCCCCAGAGCTTCTACGCTCCATCTCCCAACCCCAGGAGGAGCGGGCCCCTGCAGAGGCCAGCAGCCAGCCTCTGCCGCCTCCAGCACTGCCTCTCTCCGTTCCAGGCCTCCCCTTCCTGCTAAAACAGGGGCTCTTCCTAAAATTCATCTTCTTTTTAGGAGGCACCGGGTACCGGACCTGGGGCCTCCCATGTGGGAGGGAGATGCTCAATCAACTGAGCCAAATTTGTTTGTTGTGTCTCTCATTGTCTTTCCTCTTTGTGTCTCCTTGTTGCATCATCTTGTTGCATCAGCTCGCTGCACCTGCCCATTGCACCAGCTCACTGTCTTGTTTGTCTTCTCCAGGAGGCACTGGAAACCAAACCGGGGACCTCCCATGTGGTAGGCAGGCGCTCAATCGCTTGAGTCCCATCTGCTTCCTGGCAACGTCACTGCTTATCCACACTCCCCTAAAAGCTTCCGAAAGGTCTGCCGCCGCCTCTCGCAGCTGTGCACAATCAGTGCCGTGGCCAGGAAAAGCTCTGCTCACCCCTTCCTCTCCCCAAAGGAGCATCTCGCTGCAGTCTCCCCTTTCAAATAAGCTCGCCACCCGCCAGTCCCGGCTCCATGCGTGCCGTAGAGAAGGGTGGAGCAGTGTTTTCCGGGGATGCCCACACCCCGTGCTGGCGGCCGTGCGCCGCAGGGGGGCCGGTTTCCGAGGACTGGTGCCAGCTGCTCCCAGGTTGGCGTCTCCGGGCTGCTGCCAGCCTTCGGGGCTGCCCAGTTCTTCTGCCACACAGCAGGGCACACGGCTCGTCTTTCCTTTCTCCTCCGGCTCTGGCTGCCCCCACGGCTCCTCTCCTGGGTCGACGGTTTCCCTTCCCTTCCCGTTCTCGAGAGGTCACCCAGCCACTGCTCGCCTTGCTTCCGGCCTGGAATGTGCCGCCCTCCTCTGCCTCTCCACTCAGGGGGTGCCCTGTTCCGGCTGCTGCCAGATTTTACTCTTTATTACTGGAGTCGAGAGATTTGCTCGGTGCGGCTTGCGTCTTAGTGTATTTCCTGTGCTAGGATTGAGCTTCTCGTACCTGGAGAGGCACGGTGTTCCTCACACGTGGGAAGCTCTGGGCGATCTCCTCTTCCACGTCTTGCTGTCCCCTTCTCTCTCTCTTTCAAGGACTCCAGTCACACGCGTGTCAGGCTGTGGGAAGTCGTCTTTTCTTTCTTCAGGCTTTTTGCTCAGGATCTTCCCTTTCAGGTGAAGTGCCTATAGCTGTATCTTCATGCTCGTGGATCTTTTCTTCCTTGGTGTCCGTTCTGCTGTTACTCTCACCCTACGCTTTTTTCATTTCTGGAAACTTGACTCGGGTCTTTTGTCTCTTTCCCATGTCTCTCCTTCACGTGGAATGTGGCTCGTAAGTGTTTTAAGGGCCCTATTTTAAGTTCTCTGATCTGGGTCATTTATTGAGTTTTTCCTCCTCATTATCTCATATTTTCCTGCTTCTTTGCATGCCTGGTCATTCTTGGAAATGACTTTGAGGTATAATTCACACTCCATGCAATCCACCACGTAAAGTGTGCAATTCAGTGTTTTTTAGTGTATTCACAGAAACGTGCAACCATCTCCACAGTCAATTAAGGAATGTTTTTAGCACCTCAAAAAGAGGCTCCCTTTAGCTCCCACCCCCTACCCTTAGCTCCCACCTCCTACCCTTAGCTCCCACCTCCTACCCTTAGCTCCCACCCCCTACCCTTAGCTCCCACCCCCTACCCTTAGCTCCCATCCCCTACCCTTAGCTCCCACCCCCCTACCCTTAGCTCCCACCCCCTACCCTTAGCTCCCACCCGTCTGTCCCCTCATCGCCCCTTCCCCAACCCTCAGCAGCTACGGGGCTGCTTTCTGCCTCTGTGATTTTCCCACTCAGATCTTCCTGTGCAGGGAACAGTGTGGAACGTGGACTTTGGCGACGGGGCTCACTCGGCCTCGTGCTTCCAGCGTCTGTCTGCGCGGCCGCGGCTGTCAGCACCTCGCTCCTTTGTGTCCCGCCTGGTAACCTTTGTTCGGTGCCGGACACCAGGAGCTCTATCCTTTGGGGTGCTGGATATTTTTGTATTCCTAAAAACATTGCTGGGCTCCACTCTGGGGTGCGTTTAGTTTCCTGGGGACAGTCTCTTCTTTCGAGGTTTGCTTTTGAGCTTTGTGCGGTGGTTCCGGAGCTCCAGCAGGCCAGAGCAGGGGCTCTTTACCAGCATCCATAAGCTTGAACTGAAATTCTAGAAACATTATCCTTGTGGGACGCGTGGGTGCAGGCGTGTCGATTTACTCAGCACCACGCAGCAGTGTGTGGGCTTGGTGGGGGCCCGTGGTTCTCACCTGCTGGAAAGGGGCCCGCGGAACGCAGGGCTGGGAAAGGAGCTCGTGTGGCCCCGGTCGGGAGGTAATGGCCTTCCCGGGTCCACCTGCGCCCCGTGGGATACGGGCTTTTCCCGCCGCGAACCTCGCTGCCGGCCGCCCGGGAGCCCCGACGGCCGCTCCTCCCGCTCCTCCTGGAGAAACACAGCCTCCGTGGCTTCGTCCCTGCACGACCGATCATCGCTGGAGGGGCCGGGCCAGGAGCGCGCCCTCTCTGGACCCTCTTCTCTCCTGGCCGGGCTCTGCCCCAGCGCCCGCAGCCTTCGACCCCGCCTCCTCCATGCGGGAGTGCTGGGCTGCCCCAGCCCCCGTGCTGCGGCCCGCACCCTCGAGCAGTGAGTGTGACCGTGATTTGGCTCACCTTCTTTGCTTCCTGTCTCTCGGAGATCAGCGTCCTGTGCAGCCGGTTTTCTCAGGTCTGGAAACCAGTTTCCCACATCTTGTATGTCATGTGTTGCTTCTTATTACGAGGGCAAATCTCGTCCTTGCTCCACATTGTGATCAGAAGGAAAAGTCCTCTAACAGTTTCATAAATATTTCTTTTATTTCTCCCCCCTCCCCACCGTTGTCTGCTCTCTGTGCCCTTTCGCTGTGTGTTCTTCTGTGTCTGCTTGTATTCCTGTCAGTGGCACCTGGAATCTGTGTCTCTTTTTGTTGCGTCATCTTGCTGCATCACCTCTCTGTGTGGGCAGCGCCATTCTTGGGCAGGCTGCGCTTTCTCTCGCGCTGGGCGGCTCTCCCTGCGCGTGGGGCTCCCCTACGTGGGGGACACCCCTGAATGCACGGCACTCCTTGTGCACATCAGCACTGCGCGTGGGCCAGCTCACCACACGGGTCAGGAGGCCCTGGGTTTGAACCCTGGACCTCCCATGTGGTAGGAGGACGCTCTATCCGTTGAGCCACATCCGCTTCCCCATGAATATTCCTTGATGAGCCAATGAATAAATGAATGAATGAATAACGCTCGAAGATTCCTTTGCGTGAAGAGTTTTTCCTGCTCAGGCCGTTCCTCCTGCCTCAGCTCCGTGGCGGCAGAGGGCGCTCCCGTCCGCCTGTGTGTAGATGTTCAGGGCTGGGTGCTGCTGCCAGGGCCTTGGCTCCAGCCTCTAAGCCCCTTCGGCTCCAAGGTCCAGTGCCCCCCCAGTCCTCCTGCAACCACCCCCACGTCCAGCCCGGACTCCCCTGGCGAGAGGGGGGTGAGGAGAGGAAGGGGCTCTGGGAGAGGGGCTGGGCTCCCCTCACGTCCTCATCTGTCTGTCCAAGGGCAGTAACTGGAGTGACCGGTCAGCTCTGGACCCAGCAGGGGCTGCCCTGCTCTCAGCTTAGGGGGGCACAGCCGAAGCCCACAAGGGCTGACGGCATGCGCCGGGGGCTCCCTGGGAAGAGGGGCTCCCTGCCCCCCCACCCACTGGATTATGGGGACCCACGTTTTCAGGGTGTGCAGATCTCCCATGTGTGCAGGGAGTTTGGGGGAGTCACGGGGGCTCTGGCCTCTTGGGGAGCCGACCCCTAGGTTCCGCCCCTGCTGGGGGGGGACCTGGAGCTCATTTGGTGCATTAAAGGGTCTCGACTCTGAGCCAGGGGAGGGCAGGGGTCAGAGGTCAGGGTGCCTGGTGTTCACTCCCAGCCCTTTTCCTGAGAGCTCCAGAGGCAGTGGGAGGGGGGCATGGCCCCCTCCCCCTAGTTCTCCGGCCCCTGCTATGGCCTCAAGGGGGACCGCCAAGGGCCCGGGTGGGAAGGCAGGGAGGCCCGCAGGGCCAGGCTGGGTGCCCTGCGCTCTCCCCTGCAGGCACGCGGCTGCCCCCCCCCCAGGGCCCGGCCGTTTGGGATGATGGATCGCCCGAGGCAGCAGGCGCGGGGCTGCACTTGGCCTCAATCACTCCCCTGGGGCGGTCGATGGCCGCGGAACCCGCCCGGCAGCCGTGATGAATGATGCTGGATTGATTTTCACTTAATTGACGATTTGGCCAACCTGTTTGAAAGAGCCCCCGGTGGGTCGCGGGCGCTGCCCAGGGGTAATATACGGCCGTTGCAGGCTGCCCGGGCTGGGGGGCAGCCAGGGGACAGCACGAGCCACCCGGTATTGGGGGGGGGGGTGCCCGAGGACCCCTCTGCGCAGCCAGGGGGAAACCCCTTGGCAGGGCGGGGAGCGTGGGCCGCGAGCCCAGAGGGGTGGCCACGGGCCGCCGGGGTCCCAGGACGGGCTTTGAAAGGCCACCTTGGCCTCTTGTCACCTGTGGCACGGGGCACGTCACCTCTGTCCATCCCCCACGGCGCCTCCCCCCGGACAGCAAGGCCACTCGCCCACCTCCGCCCGTCGTGGTAGCCCCTCCGGCACTCCGTGGCGAGTGTCCAGGCAGAGACCCGCAGGGGCTCTCCCACCGCTGCGCCCGCCCCGTGCGGCCCGCGTGCCTCCTCCTGCTGACGCACCTGGCCTCCGTCCCACAGGGTTGGAGGGACACAGACAATCAGTAGTCTGCCCTTCTACTTCAAATGCTCCCCGAGGCCCCTCCTGAGTCCCTGGGGCCCCAGGACCGCCCACCCCCACTCTCTGCCCTCACTGGAGTGCGGGGCTCCCCCTGTCTCCCCCATACAGGGGCCTCCCTGTTCCTGGGACACGCCCAGCTGGGGCCGCCGCAGGGCCCTTGCACGTGCCACCCGGCTGACCTGTCCGGCTCTGACCCGCCCGTGGACAGCTCCGTGGGGCCCCGGAAGCCTCAGTCCCAGCGCCCCCCGCCCCGGCCCGGGGAGGCGCTCCCTGCCTGCCGTAGCTACAAGGCGACTCCGCCGCGCTCACCCTTCAGCGCCAGCTTGTCTTGTTCAAAGCACTTGTCACACTAACACGATCTCCCTGGTGTGTGAGCTCGTTTGCCCCCCAAGCATGGGGACCCCGTGGTCGGCTCGCCGCCCCCGAGCCCCACCCAGCACCCACGGGGCACCCCCCACGCAGGAGCGCCCCTCCGGCCTGCTGGCTGCAGAGGCAGTTTCCGGGGCGACGTGGAAACAGGCCTCGCGCTCACCTTTGCCACCTGCCTGAACTCGGTAGCTGGGGCCGAGGCTTGGGAATTGTAACCGGACCCCCGGGTAATCCCCCCGGGGCCACCCAGACAAAAGCCCAGGTGAAGTCAGCAGGGCCAGGAGAGAGCCCGGGAGCCTGGGAATTCAGCCCCCCCGGAGCAGACAAAGGGGCCCCTGCTCAGGTGCGGGCTGCCCGGGGTCCAGTTTCCGCCCGGGGCAATTCGATCCCATCCCGTGAGCCCCCCGGACCCCCCTCCCCGGCCACCGCGGGAGCTCTGGGCTCCGGGCCGGCTCCGAGGTCCTCGGCCGAGCAGCCGGGTCGGCCCTGCCCCCTCCACAAACCTGCCCCTGCCCCTGGGTGCTGGGTGGGTGGGAACGGTGGGCGCGCTGCCCGGGTGAGGAGGGGCCCCCCGCAGGCTGCACCCCGGGCCTCAGAGCTGGTCCTGGGAGCTGGTGGTCTCTGGGGGGCGTCGGCCACCCTTGGGCCCCGCTGTGCTGGGGACGGGGCAGGGCCCAGCCGCGGGCATCAGCTGGACGGGCCCTGGGACCTCTGCCCCACCCCCCGTCCCCCTAGCCAGTGTGTGAGCTTGGGCCGCCGGCCTCGATTCTGGGGCTGCGGATCGCTCATCTGCGAATGGGTGGGGGAAGCTGGCTGCAGAGAATGTTCCAGAATCCTATCAGACGTGGGAGTGAGGGGCTCTGCTTGCTGCCGGGTCCAGAGTGGGGCGCGGGGCTGCGGGGGGCGTCGAGGCCACGGTTAGGGAGCCCCGGCAGGCGGTGGGGGGCGTGCACCCTCGGGCGCTGTTGGAGGAGCCCGGGGGAGCTGGGGTGCCCCTGCTCCGGCTCAGCGGCCCCAGCTGGCCTCTGACCCCACCAGTGTGAGCGAGTGTGTGGGAGTGTGAGTGTGTGGGTGCGTGTCTGTGCATATGTGTAAGTGTAGAGTGGGGGAGCGGGACTGCGTGTTGGAGTGTGTGAATGTGTGTCTGTGTGTGCGTGCCTGTGTGTGTCTGTGCGTGCCTGCGCGTGTCTCTGTCTGTGCACGTGCATGTGGCAGGGCAGGGGTCCCCAGCCCCCGTGTGTGCTGCCCCAGCTGCCCCGTGGAGGGGAGCGGCCCCAGCAGGGGCACCCAGGCGTTGGGCCATGGGCTCAGCAGACAGAGGCGCAGCCCGAGCCCCTTCGAACAATCCAGAGGCGGGGTGGGACCCCTGGTTGGAGGTTTACTGGGGCGCAAGCACCCCCCCTTTAGCCTAGCTCATAGAATGTGCCAGAAACCAGCTTTGGTTGGCGGGGTCCCCCCCGGCCAGGCTCACCGCTGGCAGGCGTCCGGAGGCGTCTTCAAGATGGGGTGCTTCCCTGGGCAAGTAGGAAAGGGGCGGGGCCTGAGGGCGGGACACCGCATGTGGGGGGGGGCGGGCGCACGGCAGGGGCACCCAGCACCCGTGGGGGGGCTGCTCCGTCTCCCGCGGGCACTCAGCGAGGCTTGCCCAGGGGGCTTAGGCCCAGACCCCAGCTGCAGTGGGGCCGCTGTGCCCCCCCAAATTAAGGCCATGTCCCCGCGTGGAGAAGGGGTCTCAGGTGTCCCGAAGACGAGGCCCTCGAGCCCGGACCAGGGGCACGTGTCGGAGTAAGAGGCAGGGAGACGGCCCCGGGGCGACGGAGGCAGGGGCGCGGAGGGCGTGGCCACCAGCGGGGAACGCGGGGCCCCCGAAGCCGGGAGAGGCAGGAAGGAGGGGGCCTGGCCGAGACCCCCGCCCGTGCTCAGCCGCGGCTCTGCTGCTTCGTCACGGCTGGTGGGCCCCGGGCACAAGGCCGGGCTGTGCGCCCTGCGCTGAGCCGCTCTGCCCCTCGTCACCTCGCGTCTGGATCCGCTGCGGTCCATGCCAGCTCCCGCACCACCCCGCGTGCTGACGGGACCTGGACTTTCTCCTTCATTCCCAGGAGGGTTCCAGTAGCTCTGGGGGGCCGGGGACCCCATGTCAGGGTGTCTCAGAGGAGGGTCTCTGGGGAGCAGGCCGAGGAAACAGCAGGTGCAAAGGCCCCGAGGCCACCCTGAGATGCTGAAAAGACCCAAGACGTGGGAGGGTGGGGGTGGGCAGAGGGACACGGGTGGGCTGGGTAGGAGGTGGGGTCAGATGCTGGCCGGAGTCCTGGTGGGGGACACCCCTCCTGCCACCTGGGGGAGGGGACAGGGTGGCTCCCCTGCTGAGGGACGCGCTGCCAGGGCCCAGCCCAGCCTGGGGGGCTGGTAGCAGTGTGCCGGGGTGGGAGCACTCCAGGGTTGCCGTGCTGGGCATGGGGCCCCATCTCCCCTCCTGGGGCCCCTTCTGTTCCCCCATCCCAGCTCCGTGCCCCTGGGCCCCCCGGCCCCTCTCCTGGGTGCAGCAGCAGTGCCCGGGGCCCACCCCAGAGGCCTGGTCCAGGGGCCACGGCTGGACCCTCTCCTGGGCGGGCAGTGCCCAGCGGGTGACCCGAGCCCCCTGGGATTCCGCTGGCATCTCCAGACCCTCTCCTGGGCTGCCTGTGCCGGGCAGGCTGGGTACAAGGGCGTCTGCGTTTGACCCCAAGGTCACCGAACGCCCCTGTCACCCCTGGGCCTCCCCTCACAGCCGTCCCCCCAGCACCCCGGCCCGCGCCAGCCGGGGGTGACCCAGGGACAGCTCCCCACCACCCCTGCCCACTCCCAGCCCAAAGCCGAGTCAAATAAGTGCACGCGGGGGCCGGGCGCGGACGCCCCGGTGCAGTCAGCGGAAAGGCCGCGGGAGCCGCTGCTCATCAGCGTAATGGACGAGCCTCGAGCAGGCCCTGAGCCCCTGCCGCGCAGGAATGTGGGTGCCCCGCCCGCCCCGGCCGCAGCCCTGAAACCGGACGCTTGGCTCTGGCCCCCAGGGCGAAGGCTGAGCTTTTCTCAGGCGCTGAGATTTCTTCCCGCCGGTTCCCTCGCAGGAGCGGGGACCTCCCTGGCGCACTCCTGTCCCCACCCCAGGCCGCGCGCCCCGCTCGGAGGTGGGGGGCCGCAGGGCAGGCCAAGGTCTGGCGCTGGGCGTGGAGTCCTGCTGGACAGACGGACGCCCCTGTCGCGTGTCGCCCCTGCACGCGGGTTAGCCTCCGGGCACCGGGCTCGCCCCGTCCCCCCCTCGGGCTGGGGGCAGGCGCAGGGCCCGGCGCCCTCAGCCGCGGCGTCTCAGGGGCAGGTCGACTGGCCCACCTGCTGCCACACCCACCCGCTGGGGCCGGTCGCAGGGAGGGGTGCCTCCCTCGGGGAGCCCCCCGCTGGGAGCAGGCACCCCAGACCGCGCCCACATGAAGAGGCGGATGGGACGCCTCCCGAGGGCAGCCGTGCGTCGTGCCCGCCACCCAGGGTCTCGCCAGCGCCTGCCGCCACCGCCCAGCCCTCCCGTCCCAGCTCCGGCGTGTCGGGCTTGACCGCTAGCTCACGGCCGTTCCCCGGACAAGAGCCGCGCGGCCGGGGCAGCCGGGAGGGCCCCCTGCCGTGCCTCTGCGCAGCCGGCTCCCCTGGCGGCCCTTCGTGCAGCAAAGGGCTGAGGGTCCCGGGGCCCCCCCGGCTAGACTCCGAGGCTCCCGCACAGCCCAGGTCACCCCACAACCTGGCACCCCAAAGGGCTAGAACGGCCTCGCTCTTTATTCCCACGGAGACTTCTGGAACTTTGAGACCGGAAGCCACACGTCCTTTGGTTTGGAGGATCTGGAGGGGCTCGGCCGCTGCCCGGCCTCGGGAAGGCAGCTGGGGGGGGCCGGGGGCCTCCTTCTCAGCCACTTACTGGACAAACTCGGTGACCTAAGCAGAGGTGGGAGCACCGGCCTTTTCATCGAGAACAATTTAATTTATTGGCACAGAGTCACAAATCATAGGCCCCGAGATTTATCGCCTTGGGGACAGCATCGACCACAGAGAAGGCGCGTGTCCAAGCTCAAGGTGCTCCTTTAATACAGTGGGAAACGCAGCCCGCGCCCGGCTCTGCAGCCCGGCCCGCGTCGGCGCGGTGGGCAGCGGGCCGCGGGGTCACGGGGGTGAGGAGAGGGACGCGGTGGGCCCCGTGTGCCGCTCGGACGGCCACAGCAGGCCCGGGGCTGGGAAGCGGCCGTCCCGGGGGCAGTTGGGGGCTCCGGCCCCAAGGGGTTTCCAAAGCCTCCCAGCTCTGCCGGCGTCGGGCGCCGTGGCCCATGGCCAGCCCACTGGACTGGACGACATCGACCGGGAGGCCCAGGCTCCCGGAGCGGGGACCTAACGTCCGAGCCGCTGGTTGCACTATTCAACGTGCCAGGCGTGGGGCTGGGAGCGCCGTGACGCTCCGGCCCTAAGATCCCGGGCCGGCGCCACGTCCACCCTGCGCCCGTCTCACGGACACAAAATCTCAGCGCAGCGGGCGGTATCTGACCACGGGCACCGCGCAGGGCCTCGGTCCCCTGCCCCCTTCCCCAGGGTCCCGAGCGGGCACCACGGCCCATGTGCCACCTTGACCCTCCAGAGGCCGGGGCGGCAGGGCAGAGGTCAGCCCTGACCGCCGAAGTGGGGCTGGGGGGTCCCGAGGCCCTCCGAGGGGATGGGGACCCACTTCCCGGGGGGTCACCGTGAGCATGTGGCTGAGCACAGGCCTGTGGCGAGCCCCTGCTGCCCTTCAGTGTCGAGGCCAGGGGCCAGGGGCCTGGCCGGAGCCGGGCAGGGGAGAGGCAAGGGCCCCCAGACCGGGCCCAAACCTAGCAGGGCCTGGGTCTCTCAGGGGCACGACGAGCTGGCCAACAGGTGTCAGGGACGCGCACCCAGCAGAGCTGCTCCCGGGCTCACCCTCACCGCGCTCGCCCCTGCTTCCTCCAGGCTGCCCCCGCCCCGGCCCCCTCCCCCGCCCCGCTCAGGACCGCGGGTCCCCAAGTTCCGGGCCTCACGGAGAAGCAGGGGTGCCCCCAGGCCAGGCGCTTCCTGCAGGACTGTTGGCCTGAGGGCCTCCCACGCGGACCTGGCCTTGAACTGATGTCCCCGGAGAAAGGTTTCGGAATCACAGGATCCCAGACTGCTGGCTGCAGAAGTCAGCTTGCCTGAGTCTCTCCAGGGATAACTGGGGAAACTGAGGCCCAGGAAGGGATCAGCTCAAAGCCACAGGGCATATTCAGGACAGCCAGGCCTGGACTGGGGTTTGGGGGCACTTGCTAGTGGAGATGGGTCAGGCCCCCGCGCCATGGAGCCCCCTGTGGCTCGGGGCGGCACGCTTGCTTCTTGCTGCTGCGTCTACCCCAACAGCAACCCATTCCTCAGCCTGAGCAGATTTCTACAAAACACCCTCTAGCAGTTTGATATAATTGATGAATTCCAAAAAGAAACATTGGATTATGTTTGTAATCTGATCTGTACCTGGGCAGGACTGAGTTATCATTAGGCCGTGGAGTCCCCACCTGGTCCCCGCCCCTTGGTGGGTGGGACTCACAGATGGGGGGCGTGGCAAAGGACAGAGTTGAGGGCTTTTAATGTTGGAATTTTGATGTTGGAGTTTGATGCTGAAGCCTTAAGCTGGAGCCCAAGGAAGTAAGCTCACAGAGGAAAGGGAAGCCAGCCCCAGGAAGAAGGGAAACTTGAACCCAGGGAAAAGCAAGACCCTGGAATGTAGGAACCCTGAACGCAGGAAGAAGCAAGCCCTGGGAAGAGGAACCCTGAACCCAGAGGGAAGCAAGACCCCGGAAGGGAGGAACCCAGGAAGCCTGAGCCTCGCAGCCGTCGGCAGCCATCTTGCTCCAAATAGACTTTGGTGAGGGAAGTAACTCACGCTTTATGGCCTGATACCTGTAAGCTCCTGCCCAAATAAATACCCTTTATAAAAGCCAGCCAGTTACTGGTGTTTTGCATCAGCACCCCTTCGGCTGATATACACCCCACCCCGAAGGTCCCCCGGTCCCCGGCGGTGCTTTCTTGCGAGTTTAACAAAACATTTAGGGAGCCCCCCGGGCCCCACCCCAGCTGAGGACGGGGGTGACTTGGGGCCTCTGGGGGGGGGGACACGTGGCCGGAACTTTCTTCAGACAGGAAATGGGAGCAGAGGCTTCAAGGGAGAAAGAGGCCTGGAGGTCTGGCAAGGAGGACGAGTGCGCGCGCATGCAGGCCTTGCACGTGTATGTGAACGCGTGTGAGCACACTACGCCGTACACGTGTGTGCTCTGCGCATGCACACGCACGCCTTGCACGTGTGTGTGTTTGTGCCTGCGCACCCATGTTTGCATGCACACTTGTGTGCCGTGTGTGCACGTGCGTGAGTGTGCTTTGGGGCACATGTGTACGCTGCACATGTGCGCATGCACGTCTTGCACACGTGAGCATTTGTGCCTGTGCACCCATGTTTGTGCATACATGCATGCCATGTGTGCACGTGTGTGAGTGTGCTTGGGGCACATGTGCACATGCACATCTCACACGCGTGTGTGTTTGTGCACACATAGGCGTGCCTGTGAGTGCCTTGTGTGTGCATGCCCATGTAGTACGCCTGTGTACTGCATGCATGTGTGTGTGTGAATGCGCGTGAAAGGGCACCGTGTGGCTGTGGGTGGGGGTGCCATAGGCGCCCAGCCTGGGTGTGGACGCCTGCCGCAGGCCCGCTCCCCCGAGGGCAAGGTGCTGGGAGGTGGCAGCCTCCTCGGCCTGGGACGGACTTGGCCTGCGGCCCCAGCTCAGCGCCCACAGCCCGCCCAGCCCCACCCCTGTGCGCCATGCCCTGCGCCCCTCCGCCCGGCGGGGGCTCCTCTCCCTGCCCAGGACCACCCACCCACCCTGCCCCCAGCACTCTGCTTAATGGCTTTCTCATAAGGAGTTTTAAATTATAAGGTAAATGACGTCTATAAATTGACTTCATAAAATTCCATGCACATCATTTTCCAGCAGAAAAGGTTCTCTAAGAAATATTTTCCCGGTGACCCCCTGCACCCCTCCCTCTGCAATATAACATTTATTCTAATATTAAAATGGCAGGCGTTCTATAAATCGTGCGTCATTAGCACCCTTCATTGATTTTCTCCCACCGCCTCCAGCCCAGGGAGGAAGCCGCGTGTGCGCATCAGTCCATTCGATTGAGATTCATGCCCTATTTGGGGGTCAAAGAGCGAGACCTCGTGAGCTTGAACTTCTATCAGCCTAAAGCCGATCGATACTTGGAGATATATTGGGGCCGGCTGCTCACACAGATTAAGTGACCATAAATTCGGGGTGACGGGGGCCAGCCAGCAGCTCCGAGGGCTGGCAGGGAGTGGGGGGCGTGTGCTGCCTCCCAGGGCGGGGGCTGGGGTGCCTCTGGGCCCCCGCCCCGCCCAAGGCGCTCGAGCCACGGGGTCCGAGGCGCCTGCAAGTCTCTGTGCACCAGAGGATTCTCGAGCAGGAAGATGCTGGTGGGCCAGGCGTTTTTAATTTTAATCGTAAGAGATGATTTATAGAGGAGGTGAGTCCACAGAGACAGACAGTAGATTCAAGGCCACCGGGGACAGTAGGGGCTTGGGGAGCTCTGGCTCGAGGGGTACAGAGTTTGTTCAGCATGATGGAAAGGTTTGGAAACAGCAGTGATGGTGGCACGACCTTGTGAACGTAAGAATGCCACCAAATTAGATTTTTTTTTAAAAAGAAATCACACAATTTTTGTAAAAGATTTTTTATTTTTATTTATTTCTCTCCTCTCCCCCTGCCCTGTCGTCTGCTCTCTGAATCCATTTGCCCCTATGCGGGAGATACCCCTGCGTGGCAGGGCACCCCTTGCGCGCATCAGCACTGCGTGTGGGCCAGCTCCACACAGGTCAGGAGGCCCTGGGAATCGAACCCTGGGCCCTCTACATGGTAGGCAGATGCTCTATCAGTTGAGCCACGTCTACTTCCCCAAATTAGATTCTTATAATAGTCAAAATGTCCAATTTTCTATTATATCAAGTATACCCATTTTTTATAATAATTACTTTAAGAGAAGTTTGAGGTTTGCTGAAAAGTTGCCCGAGCACAGAGCTCCCCGGTACCCCCCCACGATCACCCATTATCAGCTCGTTGCGCCAGCGGTGGTGCATCTGCTGCGATGGACGGACCATGACCACGTGCGTTTAGGAGCCGAGCCCCCGGCTCCTCCCGGGCTCCACGGGGTCTGACAAATACCCAGTGTCCGGGAGCCCTCGGGGCGTCCATCCAGGCCTCCGGGCCACGCCCACTCGCCCCTCTCCCCAGAGCCCCCGGCAGCCCCGGAATTTTTTCACACCATTTCTAGTTTTCCTTCCCCAGAATGGCGTGTGGGGGTAGCCCTGACAAGGCCCCGGCGGAGGATGCTGTGTTGCAGATGCCCACTCGGGTTCTGCGTTTTCCCAGGATCCCTGTAAAAAGGGCGGCTGGCGCCCAGCTCACGCCCTGGCTCGATGTGGGGGCTCCAGCCCGCCCCCGAGTCGTCGCCCCCCGCCCCGCGCAGCGCCGCTCCCCTCACCCCCCATGTCCTTGGAGGCCCGCCTCCCCCCGGGGCTGCCTCAGCTTCGGTGCATACCGCCCGGGCCCCCACGAGGCAGGCTGGGGGGTCTCCTCCCCCCGCCCCCGCCCGGCTCCCACGAGGGCCCAGGTCCCCCAGGGCAGCCCGGACAGAGGCCGTCCAAGGCCACGAGCCCCAGTGCCACGTCGGCGCTGCCCAGAGGGTGACCCGCCACGGCGTCTGCCCCGCCCCGCCGGTCACGATCGTGGCGTCAAAGCTCCCAGGAGGACCCCCGGGACCCCCATCTCCCCCGGACATGTGTGGGGATCCCCAACTCTGGGGCAATTCATAAGGTGTGTCCTTGCCGTGTCCTTGTGGGGGCCGCAACCCCCTCCACCCCCACCCACCCCGCCCCCGCCCCCCATACATCACCACCCACCACCACATAATGCATGCAACCTGCTAAGTTATTAGGCAGATAAATAATTTGAACTCCGGCCTTTTACCTTTTCCCCCGCGCCGCCCGCCCGGAGAAGCAATTTCATTAGGCGCATCCCGGCAGCTGGGGAGGCCACCACGCCACCCGCAAATAGAATTTCTTTATGGAGATGAGGAAGAGGAATATGAAAATTTAAGCCAGAGCGGACATAATTTGACTTTGCATTATTTATTGGGGACACAAATCCTTTCCAGTGTTGGCAGATTTGGGAGGGCCGGGGCAGTGTCGCCGGGGCCGCCGGCAGAGTGGGGTGGGCAGGGGCGGGCGGCCGAGGCCACGCTCAGGCTACTCAAAGCCGGCCAGGGGTCGGCGCAGCACTGGGCAGCGGGGTGAAGGCCAGAAGGCACATGTGGAGGGCAAAGGGAGGGCCCAGGCGGCCGCCCAGGCTGCAGAGACGACCGTCGCTGTGTGGCCTGGGCAGAGAAGGAGGAAAGGCCCTGTCCACCCCAGTGCCCTGGCCTGATCCACACCCTGCCCACCTGGGGACCTGACACCTGGGGACCTGCCCACTTGGGGTCCTGTCCACTGAGGGACCTGCCCACCTGGGGTCCTGTCCACTGAGGGACCTGCCCACCTGGCGTCCTGACACCTGGGGACCTGCCCACCTGGGGACCTGCTCACCTAGGGATCTGCCCACCTGGAGTCCTGCCCCCTGGGAGCTGGACCTGAGGACTCTGCACTCGCAGCCTGGGTGGCGCTCTGGGGTGAGACCTGGCCAGGGCCTCGGGCTGGGGGGGAGCTGGACCCACATCCCGGGAGGAGGGTGTGGACAGGGCTGGGGGCTGCCACCTCCCAGCCATGGAACGCCGCAGGCCGCTCTAGCCCAGGACGAAGGTGGCAGTAAGCACTGAGTCTGCTCAAGGTCGGTAGTTTAGGCTCTGAGAATTTTTTCATAAAAGAAAAAAATCATTCAGCCAAGTTACTTTAGCTTTTCAAATATTCAATTCACTCAAAACAAGTGGTTCACTAAGCTTATAGGTTCAGTTTACAATAAGATTCTATTATTAAGTTTAGCAGGTCTTTTTACAACTTAATTAAATCCCCTAAAATGCGGAAACTCCATTTACAACGTTAATCTTGTCTTTCCTTTTTAATTACTTTGGTGGTTGGATGTAACAAAGAAACCTTCCCACTAGGGGAAGCCACTCTTACAAATCTAAAAAATAGCAAAAACCAAACTCAAAACAGCACCCAGCGTGACCCTTGCCCAGAGGGCGAGGAGCCCCGAGGTCCGCTCGGATTTCCACTGTAGTTCACAGACTACAGGAGGCCGGGCAGGGGCGGCGGCCTTCCCTAACACACTCCTGGTTGGATCGCGACGCCGCCCTGTTGCTTTAACCCAGAAAAACCAGAAAAGAGCGAACGGGAAGATTCCTTCACCCCAGACCACGTCAACGTGCCTGCGCTCGCTCCTAAATTTTCCTGAGTTAAGGAAACAGGAGCTGTTGGGATGTTGCGTTTCCAAAGACGTCCCAGGAGAGCCGGGCGACCCGCCGCCTCCTGCCCGCCCCCCGCCTGCACCCACCGGGCCCCTCCGGCCCCAGCGCCCCCTCGGGCCCCTCCTCCTGTGGCGCCGCGGCTGCGCCGACCACACTCGCCACCCTGTAGGTGACCCCGGACAGGTGCCGGCAGCACAGGCAGCAGAGGGAGAAGGGGGTCCCGGGGACAGCCGGCGTCCCCGGGGTGCAGGAGCGGGAGGCCCCAGCCCCCCCCACGGCGGCAGACCCCGGCCCCCTCCCGTCACCCCCCGACACAGGGAGGTCACGAGAAGCCGGTTCCTGCGGGTGTTTGTTAAAGGACAGCAGCAGCGACAGGAGGCGGGCGGCTTTGACCCTCCTGGGACCCCCGGGCGCGCCGCCCGCACAAAGGGCCAGATGGGCGGCCAGACGCGGGGGTGGGGACGCGGCCGCTGGACGACGGCCGTGCTGCCCCCTGCCACGTCCCGGGCCACCCCCGGCCTCACCTGCCCTGCAGGTGACCCAAGCATCGCACGAGGGCCAGTGTGGGGGGACAAGGACGGTGCTGGAGGGGCCGGCTGAACGGGGGCCTCGGGGGGGCCGCGGCAGGGGTCGGCCAGGGCCACTCTGCTCGCGGGCTGGACGGCATCTTCCAGCTTCTTCTCTGGGCGTAGGCCACCCCCGGCTCCCCACCACGTGCACCCCGCACCCTGGGAGGTTGTCAGTTGGAATCCACCAAAACCCAACATCTAAGGCCCAGTGCAGACCCCCCTCTGCCCTCCCCAGCCCCGACCTCCGCGATGGGGCCGTGGTGCCCCCCACTCACCTGGCCCCTTCCTTGCTTTCCAAACCCCCCAAATACCCCCAAGCTCCAGTCAACCCACAGCTGGGCGACCAGGACAGCCCACCACCGACCCCCCAGCTCCCGTCCTGCCCACACGTCCACGGGGCAGTGGCTGGGCACTGCTGAAACCGGGGGGCTCCCCCCACACTGGCAGCAGCACCCAGCTCCTAGCCCCGGCCTCAGGCCCTGCGTCTCCCTCCCCACAGCGCCCTTCCCTGCCTGCACTGCCTCCCCGCTGGCGCCCCCTCCCCTCCGGCACGCCCCGGCACTCCTCTGACACCCACTCCGAAGCCGGGGCAGGGACCCTGCCTGTCGTGCCTCCATCACCTCCCCAGGGCTGGAAACATGCCTTTGTTCGTTTAACCCCAACATGAACCTGTCAGGGTAGTGCTGCTCTGGTCCCCACATGGCAAGTGGGACAGTGCAGTTCCGGAAGGTTCTGGCGCTGTTCCAGCTGCCCAGTCACTACGCAGCGCGGCTGAGCATCACCGACTGTGGCGGTTTGGTATTGCTTACGAATTCCAAAAATAGGTATCGGATTGTGTTTGTAAACTGGTCTGTTCCCTTTTAGAGTGAATTAGGTATTAGGTTCAGAGGGTTTGCTTTCACTTTATTACCTGAAGATTAGGGCTTTCATTTGACCACGTCATTGGGGGGTGCAGGGTTGAGTCCCCAGCCCCCTCCCCCCATTGTGGACTAAATAAACAGATGCTCAGTTAAAGACAGGGAGGTAAGTACACGGAGACGGAGAACACAGAGTTTGGGTTTGGGATGCTGGAGCCCTGGGGAGAGAGCCGAGCGGTTTGCAACTGCAGAGATGAGAGCCCTGAACAGCCGAGAAAACAGGGAAAGAAACAGCCCCGGGGACAGAGCCGAGCTGAGAGCAGCAGGAGCTGGGACCGCGGCGCCCAGGAGGAAGAGGGGGCCGGGCCCTGGCAGCTGGCAGCAGCCTCGCTGCTCCAACCGGGGCGGCGTGTAAGGTAGCTTAGGCTTCACGGCCTGGTAAGTGTGAGCGTCCCCTCAATAAACGCCCTTTCTCGGAGCCAGCCGCGCTCGGGTCTCCGTGCCAGCACCCTCTGGGAGGCTGACCCTAGAGGCCAGGTTTACAAGGCAGGGCCTGACTTCTTAGATAACACAGGACGAAACCTAAGGAAAGGGGGCAATCTGGCTGCCCCCAAATCAAGACTGGCCGTGCAAGGACGGCGAGCGGCCACGGCAGAAGACGCGTGTGACCGGGGGCTGGTGTCTGGGTCAGCGAGGACTCGAGCCTGCCCTGGGGGCACTGCAGCCTCGGAGGACGCGGCAAAGTCCCGAGTGGGCAGCTCACGGCCGAACTCCACGGCCGTAAGTCCAGGGAGCACCACGCCCACGGCACAGGCTGGAGGAGGGGGCCACGCCAGCACCCCCGGGTGACCAACACACCAGCCCAGTGCTCCCGGGACCCGGAGACTGTTCTGAAAACTAGAAGGGAAAACGCTCAGGTCCCCGTGGTAACTTCAGCTTCTTCATTATCATGTAACGATGTGAGAATGAGAAAGAGGAGGAAAACCTATATGCGCGTGGCTCCTCGATGCACTGTAAAACCAGAGCACACCTTAAAATTAAATTCAAGAACAAGTAGGTGACAGTGGCAGCGTCCACCTGACGGGCTGGCCGGGTTTGGGTTGCCTCTAAGAGCTGGGCGGCGCGGCGAGACCCGCTCACTCGGGGTGACGCACGCCCAGTGGACGCCCTTGTCCCCACACGTGGCACAGTGGCCACACACAACCCAGACGTCCACCCCCGGTCCAGGGCTCGGGCACGAGGAGAGAGCCCAGCGCCCTCCGTCCAAGGAGTCTGGGACGGTGGACACTGGTGGCGCCTGTGGGTGGCCGCAGGCCATGGGCGGCTCCGTGCGCCCTCCTGTGCCCTGGCAGGGCTGCCCGTGGGCTTGCAGTCTGCCACTGCGCACGGGAGCACCGGCAGAGCTCCTTCTGCAGACTCTTACCTGGAGAACCGTGAAACCTGCAGAAAAGGTGAAGGAAAAGTCAAGGGCCCCGTGCACTCATCTCACTTCGCTCTATTTCTTTCAAATATGAACTTCTTTTTTTGCTAATGAATTGGAAAATAAGTTTCCGGCCCCGTGACACCCCAAATCCTGGAACGTCTGTCCCTGGGCTCCGAGCCATCCTCTCAGCCAATGAATCTAACGAAGACACGATGCACATGACAAATCCAGTCTGTGTTCAAAATCCACCTGCAGAGCTTTTTAGAACCCCCCAGCCCAGGCCTCAGTGTGCGGGACGCTGGGGGTGCCAGGACCACCGTATTTTTTGTCTCTGGTTCCTCAGTGAAAGATTCTCAGAGAGAACCCTGGAGAGTTTGTCTGTCATTTGAGAAATGGCGCCAAGGACAGGGTGGGGGTGGGGGATGGGAGAGCTGGGGAGGGGGGTGGAAGGGGGAGAACATCTGAGCACGTGACCCCAGGAGGGTCCCCAAAGCTGCTCAGAGGCCCCACCAGGGACACCGAGGGGTCTAGACTGGAGTGGGGGGTGGCCTTAGCTGAGGCGGTGAGGGAACATTCTAGAAAGGAGGAGGAAGGCCCTGGGAGGGCCCGGGGCCCACTCTCTGGGCTCCAGTGGGGGGGGGGCAACGAGCCCAGCTGCTGCCAGGGTCACCCCCGTCCACCTGGAGAGCTGCCCCCTCCCGGCCAGGCTGGATGCGACCCTCGGGGTCAGCAGAGGGGACGCAGAGGACGCCAGCCGGGCGCGAGCCGGGGGACATCCGACGGTCTGGGCAACGCTTGCCGTCGGCAGGACAAGAAGCACCTTACGAGGCAGAGTGTGGGGGACAAGCCCCTCAGGGCAAAACGACGCGCCTCCGAAGACAGTCTGGAAGTTTCTACAGCTCGCAGCGCTTTGGTGCTCCCCCTGACGGGCAAACTGGCCACGGCGCCTTGAGCACCGTCCTAGCGGCCACCGAGCCGGGCGGCGGAGCCGCAGAAGCGCCCCGGTCTCCTCCCGCCGGGCACACAGCGCGGGGACAGCCTCCTGCCCGCCCTCCGGCTTGGCTGGCGTCACCCCTCGGTTGGGTCCAAACTGCCTCAGGGCCCCGGCCCTGCAGGAGCCCCGCCCTCCCCCCAGGTGGCCGCACTTGAACTCACACCCCAGACCCTGCTCCAGCGAGGTCCCCTAGGGAGGGCTCAGGGCCGGAGCAGGGCTTTGGGGAACCATTCGACCCGGGGCGCGCGGGCGCGCAGGCTGCTTTCGTCTGGAACAGGCGTGTGGTGGGACCCGGCCAGGGAGTGGACCCGGAAGAAGGGGCCCGAGGGGGGTTCCGTGGGGAGGACCCCAGGGCAGGGTGGCCCCCAGCCCCCCGCCCGCCTGTCAGACACTGGGAGGGCTCGGCCCGCCCCCCCCATGGGTGACGTCATCTGCTGGGGGGGTGCCTGGCCGCCGCATCTCCCCACCCACCCTGACAGCCTGCTCCCGCCCCAAGTTCCAGCCCAACTCTGCCCGGCCAGGGGGCGTCGTAACTCCCGGGCGCCTTATCAATCTCAGCTGGGGACGTCCACCCCACGGGCTGCATTTTAACTAATGGGACACTTAGTTTAATGAGCAGAGTTTGCATAAGAGGAACCTGCTAATTAAATTTTAAACCTTGTCATTCCAAGGATTAGCCCGAGCTCTGAACAAAGCATTTGTCAGAGGATGGGGGGGCCACCCCTCCCAAGGAGAGGAGGGAGAGGAGAAAGGAGAGGAGGGGGAAAGGGGACGGGAGGGGAGGGGGGGGGGAAAGGGGAGGGGGTGGCGAGGAAGGGAGGAGAGGAGAAGAGAGAAGGGGGGAGGGGAGGGGAGCCTGGCATGGCCCTCTGCGCCCCGGCTCCCCCCAGGCCCTTGGGGGCCCGTGGCTGGCAGAAGCCCAAGGGCGGGGTCCCCCGGCAGCCCCCGGGGCGGGCCTGGAGGGTGCTGAAGGCAGGCAGAGGAGATGGGGCTCTCCCCACACCCCACGTCCTAGGAGCAGGCACCCAGGAGCAGGATGGGGAACTGGGGTCCCCGTTTTGATTAGGACCCCAGAATCCCAGGGGCCACAGGGGGGATTGGCTCCACGGAAGGCGCCTCTTACTGGGGCTCAGGGCCGGGCGCGCAGGGGGCCACCCTCCCCCAGCTCAGAGCAGGTGGCGCCGGCTGGCCCAAGCAGCCCCTGCCCCCAGGGAGGCCTCCCCGGCCGCCCCCACCCCCGCGTTTGCCCATCCCCCTTCAGGCCAGCATTGTTCCCCAGCAAAGAAAGAAAATGGGGGGGTCAGGATGTCACCCCTGGAACATCACGGGGCTTGGCCTCTGACCTTTCTGGAGGTCAAACAAAGCTGGTGGCCTGGGACAATGGCCAACTGGGGACAGGCAGAGCACTTTACAAACGGCCTCCAGGCCCGAGGCCCACGCCCCCCCCCCCCCAGTGTTCTCCCACCAGGGCGGGGCTACCCTCCCCCCCATGCCCTCAAGCCCTTTGCTGGGGACCGCAGGACGGGGGGTCCGCGTGTCAGCGTCCACTCCTGTCCCCCTGGGGGGTGGGGAGCAGGGGCCTCCCCTCCCCGGGTCCCACCCTGCCTGGGACCCCGGAAGGACCCTCCCACGACAGCGGCGGCGGGTCCACCTGCCCCCCAGGCCGGGGTCTCCCAGGGGTGGCGGCTCTCAGAGACTGCGAGCGACACCCCCCACCCCTTCCCACTGAGAAACTCAGAGGTGGGGGGCCGGCTCTGGGGCGGTGACCCCAGCCTCTGGCCCCTGCCCATGCCCAGGGCTCTCCGTTGTCCCCGAGGCTGTCACCGGCCCGCCGCCCCTCCCGGCCCCCGCGTCGTCGCCCGTCCCCTTCTCTGGGGGTCTCCTGCGTGGCCAGGTGTCATGCGCACGCTCTCAAGGTCTGCCGGCATCGCGGCCTCTGCACACCCAGCCAGCCACGTCTGCGAGGACACACGGCGAGCGCTCGGCCCCCGGGGGGTGACGCTGCGGCAGCCGCGGGGGGCCCAGGGCCTGCTCCCTCCCGGCAGCTCACGGCCACCTCTTGGGGCACTCTCCCGCTCCCGCTGTCTCCCACTCCCACGATTCCAGCACCCCGTGGTGTGGGGTGGGACCTCGCTGTGGTCCTCACTTGCATTTCCTCAGCGACTGATGACGTGGGGCCTCTTCACGTGCGATTGCCAGAGACTGGTCCCCCGTTACAGGTGGGGAAACTGAGGCCCGCGGAGGGGATGGCAGAGCTGGACCGGCTGGGTGAGCGGCGGTGCTGGGGACAGGGCGGCTTCTCTCCCGGACCCCCAGGATCTAGGTGGGGGTCCGCCCAGACAGTGCGCCTCGCGCCTTCGCCCTGGGCCCCCACCTGCCAGCAGGAGACACGGGCAGGAGCGGGGGCAGGTGGACAGGGCCTGACCCGGCCAGAGTCCCCACCCCCGGTGCCAGATCCGAGAAGGCTCGGAAGCTGGTCTCCCCTCAGCAGCAGCCCCAGCCGGGGGCCGCGGGCGCGGGGGAGGAAGGCGCTCCTGGGGTCAACCCGTCCACCCCCCTGCCTCGGGCAGGTCTGACCCAACCTGTGTTAATGGCCTGGAGGGGACAGCCGGTGCACCGAGAGACGGGCGTGCACGCGCCTGTGTGCATGTAGGAAGCGGCTGTGGGTGTGAGCCCGGGGAACTGAGGCCCATCACGAGTTGGTGGCAGCTGCCCAGCAGGGACCGACCCCGGGACCCTCAGGATGGGGGGCCAGGCTGCGCAGGGCAGAGTCCGGTGGAAGCCCCCGGGGCCACCCCTGTTCCAGGCTCGGCCTCCTGGGGCCTCCCACGGCCTGCGAAAAAGGCCCCGCAGCTGCTCTCAGCAGGCTCTGAGAGGTCAGGAGGCGAGCCCAAAATCACACAGCTGCAGCGAGCAAGTGGCCGGGATGGGGAGGTACCGGGTCATTCGCCCCAGCCTGCGCCCCGCCATGCCCCAATGACAGACGCGTGGGACCCCACAGGGCGCGCCGGCGTCCCACCCCGCAGATGTTGGCCCGGGGCCCTCCCTGGTACGGCGCGTCCCACCACCGCGCTGCACACTGCCAGGTCGAGTCTCTGGCGAAGGGCGTGGACTTGAGGACTTGGGGGCCCGTCCAGAGTGACCACCAGGCCGGCGGCAGGACTCTTGTGCACGCTGCCCTCCCCCGCACACCCACACCCCCTGCACACACTTCACATTGTCATACACGCGCATTCATGAACACGTCACATGTGCTTGTATCATGCCCTTGCACCCTCAGGCACACTCGTGCACACAGCCCACCCTCGCACACCCACGCACGTTCATGCACACATCACAATCCCATGCACTTGTGCACACACATCATTCTCACACACGTGCACATATCAGAATCGTCACACGGCCACCACACTTTAAGCCCTCTTGCACACGCAGTGCACACTCATTCACACCCTTGCACACTCGTGCACACACGTCACACCTTTGCACACGCAGCATCACTGCCTCAGGGGGCTGCAGAATCCGCCGCCCCTGGGAACAGCTGCCCTTTGGGCTCACCCCTCCCTCGAATGCCAAGAGAGGGCGCCACCGGTCAAGAGGGAATGTTTTTATGGCAAAAAAATGACCCGACCTGGCATCAGCTCCGAGAAGGGCAGGAGCTGCCCGGCAGGTGGCCCGGCAGGACTGATGGAAGTTCTGCTTATGAAGTCGCTGCTCCCCCATTAATTAGGGGGGAGGGGGGCGCACCTCGTCCACCGCGGAAGGCTTGTCAACATTTTTCCACGAAGAATGAAAATGTAAATAACTTTAAGATTATTCAATGTCACCGAGGAACGGCAAAAAGGTCGCAGTGCTGGGCGTCATTCATCTCGTTGTGGAGTTAAAGAGCTTTTTTCTATTAAATTTCTTAAAATTGATGTTTTATGTGGCTCAGAGTAATTTGAACAATTATGGGCTTAAAGAATTGATCATTGCAGCCCTGGATTTAGCGCCCCAGCCTGATGCCTTTGAAAAGCCACTCATCCCTCGCGTTGCTCACCTCCACCAGGCAAGCCTCAGGGCACCCCCCCCCCAGCTGGCCCCAGTATAGACCCAGCGGGACCAGGAGCGCGCCACGCCTGAGAGGGTTTGTGTCACCTGATTTGGGAGAAGCCCTTCCCCAGCAGCTTGTCCTTAAAAGGAAAGATAAAAGAAACTACTTGGCCCAGTGGTTAGGGCGTCCGTCTACCACATGGGAGGTCCGCGGTTCAAACCCCGGGCCTCCTTGACCCGTGTGGAGCTGGCCCACGCTCAGTGCTGATGCGCGCAAGGAGTGCCCTGCCACGCAGGGGTGTCCCCCACGTAGGGGAGCCCCACATGCAAGGAGTGCGCCCCGTAAGGAGAGCCACCCAGCGCGAAAGAAAGTGCAGCCTGCCCAGGAATGGCGCCGCACACATGGAGAGGTGACACAACAAAAAGAAACACAGATTCCCCTGCCGCTGATAAGGATAGGAGTGGTCACAGAAGAACACACAGTGAATGGACAGAGAGCAGACAAGGGGGGGAAGGGGGAGAGAAATAAATTAAAAAATAAATCTTAAAACATAAATAAATAAATAAAAGGAAAGAAACCCTTTTACGTAGCGGTCAAAGTTATTTTTATTATCCAGGAATTTACATTTGGGGATGTAACAGTCCCAGTGGGGGAGAGGCGCAGCCTTGCCCCGCCCCTCTGTTGCGCACCCCTGAGCCCCCCACCCCACCCGCCTCTCTGCCCACCCGCAACATGGGGTTCCTGGGCAGGAAGGGGGGCCCCCTCACCAGCCCCTGACGCCCCTCCTGCCCGGGGCCTCCACCACATCAATGCGGGGAAAAGAAGCCGCACACCCCTCGCTGCGTGCCCGCGGCCCGCGCCCACCCGCTTCGCAGCGCTCTTCCCCGCGCGGCTCCCTCCCCGCGCGCTGGCCCCGCCCCTCACCACACGGCCACCCCGCCGGCCCGAGGCCCGGAGACCCCCGGCCGGCCACCGAGCGCGACGCGGCCCTCGAAGGGGGCGCCTCCCGCCCCGCCCGAAGCCCCTCGCCGCCCGGGCGCTCCCCGCGGGCGGGGTCCCCGGCCTGCCCCGCTCCCCGCCTGAGCTCCTGGCCGCCCCCCCACCGCGGCCTGCCCTCGGGGCTTGGTTCACGTCCCCGGGCCGAGGGGCGCCTCGAGGGAGCGGGCGAGGCTTGGGACCCGCCTTTGTAGATGGGGAAACTGAGGCGAGGGGCTCGCAAGGTGAGCGTGGCGCCCCCTCGAGCGGCTACGGGTCGGCCCGGCGGGGCCGGAGCTGTCTGGCGCCTCTGCTCCCGCCCACCCACCGCGTGGGTTTCGCTCCCTGCGCTCCCCGGAGCGGGCGCGGGGGGGGACCTCGGGGGCCCGGGGACCCCGGGGGCGGGGCCTCGATTGCCGGAAGCGCGCGCCCTCCCCGAGGCCGGATCCCCCCAACCCCCACCTTCCGCCACGGGCGCGGACTGCGAGAGGCCCAAGGGGGGCTGGGCGGGGGGCGCAGGGCCTCGGGGGCTGGGGGGGACAGGGCCCTGGGGGCTGGGCGGGGGGCGCAGGGCCTCGGGGGCTGGGGGGGACAGGGCCCTGGGGGGCTGGGCGGGGGGGCGCAGGGCCTCGGGGGCTGGGGGGACAGGGCCCTGGGGGGCTGGGCGGGGGGCGCAGGGCCTCGGGGGCTGGGGGGGACAGGGCCCTGGGGGGCTGGGCGGGGGGCGCAGGGCCTCGGGGGCTGGGGGGGACAGGGCCCTGGGGGGCTGGGCGGGGGGGCGCAGGGCCTCGGGGGCTGGGGGGGCAGGGCCCTGGGGGGCTGGGCGGGGGTGGGGGCAGGGCCCTGGGCCGCAGGGCCTGGGGGGCTGGGGGGGCAGGGCCTCGGGGGCTGGGGGGGGACAGGGCCCTGGGGGGCTGGGCGGGGGGCGCAGGGCCTCGGGGGCTGGGGGGGACAGGGTCCTGGGGGGCTGGGCGGGGGGCGCAGGGCCTTGGGGCTGGGGGGGGGCAGGGCCAGCTCAGGCTCCAGGATTATCCACGCGCCGCCGCCAGCTGGAGCGGGCGCGCCCGGCGGGGAACGGCCCCAGGCGGAGGCCCGCGGGGACACTTAGCACTCTATTAACCTGTCAGCGCCTAAAAGGTCCCGGGGGCCTGGGGGAGGGGCTGGAAGCCCAGGCGGGCGGGGTGGGGGGACCTCGAGCGGCGGGGTGGGGGCGGAGCGGGGGAAGGGCGCCGTTTGAGGATTCCTTCCGCGTCCCCAATCGGGGCGGCCCCTCTGCGTCCCGTGCCCCCTCCCCAAATCCCGAAGGCCACCCAGGCTCGGCGCCGCCTCGCCCTCCGGGGTCTCCCTCCCAGGACCCCGCCAGCTCCCCTCCCCCTCCAACCCCTTGGGGCTTCTGAGCGGGAAAGCCCCAGCCCTCTGATCCCACCCCCACCCCCACAGCTCCCCGCCCTGCCCCTCCCTCCCTGGAGCCCCGCCCTCTCCCCCCAAGCTCCTGCGCGGCCTCTTCCGGGGGCCCCTCCCCTCTCCCCGGGAGGGTCCCGCCGCCCCGCGAACTGGTCCCAGGGGCTTTCTGCCGTGGGACCCTCACCGCAGACCTCCCGCTGCGCCTTGAATGTGTTGTGGGGGGGACACAGGCCCTGAGGCCGGCGCGCCCCGGGGAACCGCTTCTCCCCACCGCCTCTTCTCCCCCCGCCACCCGCAGGTCCTGCAAGTCTCCCGCATTCCCGCAGGCTGCCCCCGGGTCCCCCCACGCCCTGCCCGCCAGGCCTGGGTGGCCCGGGCCCTCCCCTCCTTCCCTCCTCCCCTGTGAGACGCGTGGGGAGGGGCGGGTAAGCCGCCCTCCCTGTACCTGCGGGGGGCAGTGCCAGGGAAAGGCCCCCGCCCCTGCTGTTTCCTCGGCCACGCCTTCAGGGTTGCCCTCCCTGAGGGGCTTCCCCTGTAAAGCTGCTCCCCTGGGCCCCCCTCCCAGCCGACCTCCCCTCTCCCCCCAAGAAACAGGGGCCCGCGCCCCCGCCCCGCCCCCTGCCCTCCCACCCGGCCCAAGGGAAGGCTGGCTCCCCCCAGGACCCTGTCCCCTTCCGCCCCCTGCCAGGCTGAGCTCACTTCCCTGCGGGGGGGGCCGCCACCCTGCCGGCACCTGCAGTCCTGGGCTGCGCAGCGACTCCGCTTCGTCTCCCTCCAAGGTGGCCCGGGGTCAGCACCCTCGTCCCGGGGAGGAGCAGGGGCGCGGGCAGCCTCTGGCCAGGGAGCCGACCGTTGGGAGGCGACTTGGAATACAGGCTGGAGAGACCCCCAGGGCCAGGGCGAGCGCCCCCCCCGACCAGCCGGCCCCCATGAGCCCCGTTCAGGCGGCCTGGCCCCACCACACCGGGGGGCCCCTCCGCGGAGCGTGGCGCTTCCTGTCCCTCTCCCCGGGGCCCCCCCATCACGGATGGATAGTCTGTTCTCCCGCATCTCCCGGGCTCAGAAGAGTTCCCAAAAGCCAGGGCAGAGGGCGCCGGCGCCGCCCACTTTTCTCCCAGGAGGGAACCAGCCGCCCCTCCTTTCGGAGGACTGCCCCGCGCCCACCCGGCCCGCCGCCCCCTGGCTCACCGAGGACACTGGCCTTCCACTGACTGCAACTGACAAATTTATTGAAGTCTCGGAAAGAGGTGCTCGTCAGAGAATAAATAAAAGACACTAAACATTCACAAAACCAACAGGTAGCTCAAGAGTCACGTTACGGGCATGACTTCACCTTACACGTGGGCGCTCGTGTCTGGGGCAGGGGCGGCGGGGTCTCCCGGAAACACTCCAAAGCATCTGATGGTGGAGGCAGGGCGGGTTCAGACGAGCGCCCACCCGCCTTCTCCAGCGGGGGTCCCTCCGTCCACAGGCGGCCAGAGCCAGCTGGGATGGAGAGGGCAGGCTGCTGGGCGGTGGGAAGGAGCCAGGGAGGTGGGGGCTGCTGTGACTCCGGGGGAAGGGATACAAACTTAGGGGCGCACGGGGGCTCCTGTGGGCTTAAAGAACTGGTCAGGGAGAAGGGACCCCAGGAAGTCCTGCCCCTTCCCCCAGGGTAGTGGACTCAAGAAGAATCATGGACTCTAGAACAAGCTTCTCTGAGACCCCTGGAGAGAGGGGGGTTGTGGCGGGGAGGCCCCCAGAAGCCCGGAGAAAGAGGGGGTCTTCAGCTGGGGTCTTGGGGACCCCGTCAGTTCCAGCAGCCACTGGGCAGGCGGCCTTGGCCAGAGCCACAGGGGACAGAACCCCAGCCCAACCCCTGCCCCGGCCGCCACCTCCGGCCTGGGCGGACAGGGCTGACCTCGGGCCTAAACCGGGGTGGCGGGCAGGGGCCTTTGCCCACGGCAGGCAGAGTAAGCCCGGGCGATGAAAACACAATTATTCATTTTAATTTTAGAATTCTAGCGCTTTCCCGCCTGAGGGCTGTGCTGGGCAGGCCGGGAGAGGCACAGTGACATTTCGCGCCTCCGGAGAGCAGTGCGCGCTCATCAGCTGGAGGGGAGGGGAGCGAGCAACGAAACCAGGTGGAGAGCGGCGGGCCGGCGCCTGGAGTGAGCAGCCAGCCCCTCGCCCGGGCCGGGGCCGGGCACCGCTGTGGATCCGAACACCTGTGGGCCAGGTCCTGCCACCCGCCTGACGCCTGCCCGCGGGGACCCCGGGGCTGGGGGACAGGAGAGCGCGGCGCCCACCCGGGGCCCCGGTCCGGCCGCTCCCGGGGTCAGAACTGGGCATGGTCGACCTCATCCAGCCAGGAGGCGGGGCTGGCGGGGAAGTCGGGGTAGCCCCCGCTGCTCCCCGTGGACAGGTCGGAGCTGGGTCCGTTCCCCGCCAGCACCCTCACGGGCGGGGGCCCTCCCGGGGCCCCCGCGGGCACGAGGCCCAAGCCGGCGTCGGGGTACACCAGGCTGGAGAGGAGGGGCTGGGGCCCGGGCAGGCCCTGCAGGGCGGCGGGGGACGGGGGCACGCCGTAGGGGCTGCCGGGGCGCAGCTCGCGGTACTGCTCCGGCCTGGCCAGGCCTCCGTGCTCCAGCGCGAAGCTGCCGGGGGCTCCCGCCGGCCGGCCCAGGACTGGGGGGGGCTCCCCCAGGCTGCTGAAGAGGCCGTTGGTGGCGGCGCCCATCTCGGCCATGGACGGCTCGTCTGCAAGGGAAGCAGAGGGCGTGGCTCGGGCCCGCCTCCCGTCCCCGCCCTCGGTGGCCCCCTCCTGCCGGTGGGGGCGCTGAGGGTGGCGGGCGGCCCCGTGCCAGTCTCAGCACAGGTCGATGCCCACCCTCCCCTCTTCCCTGCTCCCCACTGGGTGGAACCCCAGCCAGGAACAGTCCCAGGGAGCAGGGTGACCCCGCAGGCGCCCTGAGAAGGGGCTGCCACCGTCACCAGCACCTCCATTTTGCAGAAGGACAAAATTGAGGCCGAGAGAGGCTGGGGGAGTGGCTTGAGGTCTGGGCGCAGCCTTCTGGACAGCTGCCTGCACAAATGCTCTGGGGGCGGGCATTGAGGGGTGGGGTGGGGTGGGGGGGGTCTCTCAGAAGAAAGGAAACATAAAACGGAGGAATCTTCCCCCAAACTCTGAGCACCCAGACTTTAAAAAAAATCACTTACCCCCAAAACGTGCCACCTATTCTAAAAAATTGTTGCCACGCCTGGGAGTCTTTTCCCAGGAGAAAGCCTGGCAGGTGCCCGTTTAAGGAGAGGGTAGGTCACGGGTTCTGTCCCCACCGGGGGGACCCCAGCCGTGTGGCAAACCCCTCTCCACGCCGCCCTTCTCTGCAGTGAAGCTTCCAGACCCCTGAGGCCCAGCCCGGGCAGCCGGAGGCTCCGGGCGGGTAACAGTCTGCAAGGGGCTGGTGGGCGCCCGGGGCGGCGCTGGGCGGCGCGTACCGGTGAAGGAGACCTCGGCGTCGCTGTCCTGGCCCTCCTCGGGGACGCTCTCCTTGTCGGACTTGGCGCTGCCGCGCGCGCGCTTCATGCTGCGGAAGTACTGCCCCCAGCGCTGGCGGCCCGCGTCCTTCTTCAGCCTCTTCTCCTTGGCCCGGCGGTTCTGAAACCACACCTGGGGGCGGGGCGGTGAGCGTCACCGCAGCCCGGCCTGGGACCCCCGGGGCTGCCTTCCTCTGCCGGCGGGGGAGGGGGCGGGAGCCCCTTGGGCCCGGGGCGCCCTGGGGGGCGGGGCGGGGGACCGGGCGGGGCGCTGACCTGCACCACGCGCATGTCCAGGCCCGTCTCCGACGAGAGCTGCTCACGCACGTGGCGCGCGGGCTTGGGCGAGTTGTTGTAGGCGCTCTTCAGCGTCTCCAGCTGCTTGGCTGTGATGGTCGTGCGCGGCCGCTTGGCCGTGGCCTCGGCCTCTGCACGGCGGGGCGCGCGGGTGAGGCTGGGCCCCTGCCCCGCGGGCGCGGCAACGGCGGGGCCCTGAGGTCCTCCCCGCCCGGGCGGCAGCGGCCTGCGCAGCTCCGGGAGCAGGGGGGGGCGAGCCGAGCCGCAGTGGCTGCCGGGGCGCGAGCGGCTTGGCCGAGGGCTGCGGCCGCAGGGCCGGGACCTCGCCGCCGGCTTCCCTCGGGTCCCCCGCCCCCGCCGGCCTTGGCCCACACCGGGCAGCGCTCGGCGGCTGCTCCAGCTCAGGCTTCCCCGGGCCGGGTGGCCACGGCCGCAGCCCCCTGGGAAGGCTCCGCTGAGGATCCGCCCGCGCCCCAGGGGACGGGCAGCCCCCTTTAGGAGAGGAGAAAGCGGGGTGCGGGGTGGCCGGCCGGTGGCCGTCGCCGCGCGCCACTGACCTCGCTGCTTGGCCGTCTCGTAGTCCGCCTTGCACACGAGCCGGCTGTCCTCCATGAGGTAGAACTCGTCGCCCGTGGCCAGCTGCCGCTTGCACACGACGCAGGCGAAGCAGTGCAGGTGGTACACGAAGTCCTGCGCGCGGCGCACCACCTGCGTGGGCGGGATGCCCAGCTGGCACGCGGCGCACTTGGTCCCGAAGCGCCTGCGGGCACAGCGGCGGCGGCTCAGCGCGGCGGCTCCTTCACCCCGGGCGGACCGGAGCGCGTCCCAGCGGCGCGGAGGCGGCGGGGGAGGAAGGCGCGGCCCTCGCGCGCTCCCCGACTGGCCTGGAGCCACCCGCGCGGGGCCCTCCGCCTCCAGGCTGCCCCTGCGCGCTGGATTCCGGGCCGGGGAACCCCTGAGGCCGGCGCCCCCCACTCTGGAACTGCAGAGACGGGGAGCGACTTAGGAGGTACTGAGTTCACCCAGTGCTACAAATTTCAGGATTTTTTTTAAAAAGACTTCTTCCGCGATTTACAAAATATAGCAAGGTATTTATTTTCAAATCATAGCTGATGCCCCAGCCTGGGCCCGGCGGCCCACAGAGATGCAACGAGGTGCGCCGGCTTAGGCGGCCGGGGCCCTGGGGGGGCCTGGGCTGCAGTTCCCAGGGCCTCTCGTCCCTTGGCGTGGCTGCGCCCCCCCCCCCCATGCCCCCGCTCACTTGAAGAAGTCGTCCTTGCAGTAGACGCTCTCCCCGCGGCTGAAGCAGCGCTCGGCCAGGGGCGTGTGGCAGTCGCTGCACTTGAGGCACTTGCTGTGCCAGTGGCGGTCCAGCGCCTTGAGGATGAAGCGGTCCAGGATGTGCTGGTCGCAGCCGGCACACAGCGGAATCTCTGCGGGCACGAGGGACCGCCAGGGTCGCAGGGCGCGGCGGGGACTGCAGGTGGCCTGGGCCGCCCTCCCACTGGGGCCGCCGCCGCCGGCCTCCCCTCCCGGCAGACCCCGCCGGCTGGCCTGAGCGGTTCCCCGGCTCCCTGAGGGTGGGGAGGGGCGCCCCACACCGGGGCTCAGCCAAGGGGACCCCGGAAATGGGCCGGGGAGCGGAGGGCAGCCGGCAGGCCATGCTGGGCAAGGGCCCACGTTAAGCTCAAATGAAAACCCCACCCAGGGGCTCTGCGCCCAAACGGGAAATGGGTCGTCCCCAAAACGCCTGAGCGCACGTGGGGCGTGGGCACCCTCACTCTTCTGCACAATTCGGCAGTGTCCTGGCTGCTAGAAAGAGACCCCCGTGGAGGTGACTGTCCAGCCCAGGGGTCCCGTCTGCAGGCCGCCCCCTAGCAAGCGGTGCCCTCACGTTCTGGGGCATCTCCCAATGGGCTGGACTGGCGGGTCTGCAGCCCCCACTGGGGCACGGGCACCTGAGCACACAGTAGGTGGTTTGCCTCCCCACAGTCGCTGAGTCACTCGAGCCCCCGGATCTTGCTGGTTCTGCTCCCCGACTGCAGACCTCTGGGGACCCCTCCTGGGTGCCCCGTGGGAGCCACCGTTGCAGGGTGAGGACACCCAGCTAGTTTTATTTTAAGCCTTCAGAAGGACGGAGAGCTGCGAGCAGGTTGGATTCGAGATCTACACAAATACTGCAGCCCCCCGCCCCAGGCTCGCCTCCCGGGCTGCCCCCCCTCCAGGAGCGGAGGACACGCGGGAGAAGAGGCTTCCTCACCCCGGGACGGACAGAACCGGCTCAGCCTCGCCTCTGAAGCGGCTAGAGCGCTGCGACAGACGTCCCGCGTCGGACAAAACCACGGCCCGGGTGCAGAGAGCCTGGACCCGCCCGCGTGCCAGAGGGGGTCCCCATCTCCGGCCGGCGGCTTCGGGGCGGCGAGGGCGCCCGCAGAGTGCTGGGCGGCCCGAGAGGGCCCCGCGCAGCCTGAATTCAGCACCGGGGCCCGGACAGCGCCGCGGCCACCAAGCCCGCGTCCGGCAAAAGCCGTTCCCCGAGCGTGCGCTGCGGGGTCCCGCGCTCCCTGACCGGCCTCGCCACACGACCCCGGCCTTACGCTGCATGGCGACTCCAGCCCGCGGCATCCCCGACCCCGGAGCTGGCGGCCCGAGCGCCCTGCGCCGCCTCCGCGTCCGCCCGGTCCCCGCCGGCTCTCCCCAGCCTCTGCCCTCCCCCCTCTCCCGCGTCCTCCCACTCTTCTCCCAGCCCCTGCCGCCAACCCCTCCCAGGAACCTTGGGAAAATAAATAAATAACTCGGGGACCTGCATGTCACCCCCTTTCCCACCCCTCTGGGTCCCTCCCACCCCGCCCGGCCGCCTCCGTCCGGCCAGGTCCCAATGCCCGGGAGCCACGGCGCTGGGAGAACGGGAGTGTCGTTGGAAGTCGGGGCCAGGGGAGCTTTCCCGGTACAGGTGTGTGTGGGGGCCGCAGACGGGTGCCCGGAGCGGGCGCGCGCTACCGAGGGGCCGGAGCCATGCCGGGCCTGCCGTCGGCTCGGCGCCCCCGAGAGCGGGCGGTTTGCGGGGCCCGCCTGCATCTCCTCCCCTGGGCCTGGCAGCTGCCCCCGTCCCCTCTGCTGCGCAGGGAGCTGGGGCTGGGTAGCGGAGGGTCTCCTGGACCAGTTCTGTGCTCCAGGGGGGCTCTGGGCCCTGAGCAACCCGTACCCCGTTCCCGGCACCCACGGCGCCACAGCCACGCACCGAAGAAACTCGGCCTGGGACCGCCCGCGGCCGGGGCCTTCGCCCACTCCCGCCCGGGTCCCCCACTCCCGCCCACCTCCGCGGTCGGGCCTGGAAAGGAACGCACGCTTGGGGGTCCTGGAGACTCTCTCCCAGGCGCGGCTCCCAGCCTGGCACCCACCTCTGCGCAGGTCCTCCCTCCGGGCCAGCAGCGCCAGCAGCAGGTCGCCGCCCGCCGGCTCCCGGGCCGGGCCCAGCTCCCCGCGCGACTCCATGTGTTGCGCCGCCCGGGGCAGCCGCCCTCCGGTTCCCAACTTTCCCAGGGACCGGCGCGGCCACTGCCACCGTGGCCCCCGCCGGCGACCAGCGACTCCCAGTGCTGCCTGGGCGCTGCGCCCGCGGGCGGCCCCTGGGCCCAGAGTCTCGGGCGGCTTGGGGGGCGGGGCGGCCAGGGGGCGGGGCGGGACCCGGGGGTCGCTTGGACACGCCACGGGCGGCGGTGGCTTTGCGCGCCTTTGCACCAGGATCCCAGGTACCCGGACGCCGCCCCAGCGCGCGGGGCCAGAGCGTGGGGAGGGGCCGGGCTGCCCACACGCTCTCTGGGGGGGCCCGCGGCTTCCTGCCCCGGCTCCCGGCACGGGCGGCCGGAAGGGCTGGGGGTCCTGGAAGAGGGGCGGGGTTGGGTCCTTCCCCGCTGAGGCCGGGCTGTGGGAGCTGGCGGTGCGCGGCTTCTGGCCCCATCTAATGGGCATCGATGTGATCCCCGGCCCGGGAGGGTGAGTGGGGCTGTCTGGGACTGCAGGCTGGGAGTGGGCGCAGGGCAGGAGGGGAGTCTCCAGAGGGGATCAGGCCGTCCGCCGAGACGCTGGGCTGGAGGGGCCGAGCCGGAAGTCCCGGGGTACTCACGCCGCCCGCACTCCTCTCTCACTCCCTCCCCCAGCACCGCAGCCGGTGTCCTTGTGCCCGCGCCTCATTTCCCAATGCCCTGTACCCCACCCCAAGCAGGTAGGTCCGCTGACACCCACCCATCCTTGAACGGAGGGAGACGCGCCTACCCCATGGGGCTGCCCCTGCCCACAAGTGCCTGGCCCGGGCCAGCACCAGCCCCCAACAGGTGCCCAGGGTCGGGACGCAGCAGCGTGCAGGCCTCCGGCGGCGTGGGGCCCGGCCAGGACAGGGAGCCCCGGGGCCAGGCCCCCTCCCCGTCTCGACCCCGCCTCTCTTTCCTCCACCTGAGGCCTCCTGGTCTGCGCCAAGAGCCAGGCCGGGCCCCCTCCCGCCCCCCGCAGGCCCTCGGGCTCACGGTGCAGAGGCCGGCTGCGCCGTGGCCGCTTGTCCCACACAGGCTGCACTGCACTGGCCGTCCCCGAAGGGGCAGCAAGGGTGGCGCCCGAGCTGCTGAGCGGGTCCCGGCCTCGCCGGCGTCCGCCTGTGCGTGCCAGCTGCCGGGGAGCTGGCAAGGGCCGCGCGGGGCCCACCCTGGCTGGGGCGGCTGGTAGGAGGGGACGCCGCCCGGCGTCTGGCCGCCCCGGTGACAATGCCTCCAGTATGTCCCCGCGGCTGCGGCCACCGAGCGGTCCTTGGGGAGGGGAGGCTCTGGCGTCCCGGGCGGCTGCTGCGGCCCGTCCAGGAGGCCTCCAGCTCGGGCTGGGGGGAGCCCGGCGCCCCGCTCTCTGCCCCCCCCAGGGCACTAGGCCTTGGTGGCGATGGAGCCCCTTGAGCCAGAGACCCCGACCCCAGCCGGGAGGAGCACCAGCTCAGTCCTCCAGGTCCCCGCGGCCGCGGCCCGCCTCCGCTCCCCCGAGTCCCGCCGCCCCGGCCGAGCCGCGCGGGCCCTCACCCCGAGTCCCGCCGAAGGTGCACACGGCCGTGGCCGCCGGGGCCCCGGGCCTCTCCCGGCCGCGCTCCCGCTCCGCTTCCAGCAGCATCGCGGCCGGCGCCTCCTTCCGCCGCCGCCGCCGCCCCCCGAGCCGCGCGGCCCGTCCCCGGAGCCAGGGGCCCCGGCGCTGTCCGCGGTGCTGAAGGCGCCGCCCGCCCCGCCTCCCAGGCCCCGCCCACTCCCGGCCCCTCTCCCCGCTCCTCGGCCCCCTCCGGCCCGCCCCTGCCGCTCCTCACCCCCGGCCCCGGCCCCTCCCCTCCCCTCGCTGCAGCCTCCGGCCCCCTCCACCCCCACCCCCACCCCCGCTGCCCGTGGGGGTGCACCACCCTCCTTGGCCAGGTCAGGCCGGATTCTGGGAAACTGGGGGGCCTGCCCCACTCCCCACCCCACCCCACCACACGCTCCCAACTCGTGGCTGGTCCTCGGGCTAAAGGCCGGGCAGCGGAGGAAGGGCACCTGAGGAGGCGCCCCCAGGCCCCAGGCCTCCCGCTGAGGCCCCGAGTAGAAACGGGGCTGACATCAGGGACCAGACAGGAGCCCCCGCCAGCCCCCGCCAGCCCCCGCCCTGCTGGCTCACGGGCCTCACCGCAGAAGGCTGGGAAGGCAAACCCAGAAACTGGACACCTCTCCCCTGGGGGAGGGAGAGAAGGGGCCCACGTGCAAGGTGGCAGGGGGGCCACCAGGGCTCGGCCTCCCAGGACGGGGGGGGGCGGGGGGGTCGCCCAGGGAGCCCCTGGGGCCCAGCCAACACGGGCAGGCGGGGGGGGGGGGGGGGGCTGGCGCCCACTTCGCCTGGGGGTTCTCAGGCTGGCCCTGCAGCCCCAGGAGGCCCCCTCACCAGCGCCCGCCCCTCTTGGGCTGTCGTCCAAAGCCTCTGGTCCAGCAGGAGCACTGGACACTCAGGCACCCACGAGCCCCAAAGTGCAGGACCGTTCCAGCCGGCACCCCAGACTCTCGCCATACTCCAGCTGGTTCACGTTTTCGAAAGAACTACCATTTTTTCCAAAGGTCAGATTTCTTTATTTTTAAAATGCGCAAATTATAGTTTACTTAAATACAAAATGTTAATTTCATTTTCATCAAAATACTTCCATTAAAAATAAATAAACATTTAAATGACTGAATCATTATACTGTTTTGATACCTCAAAATATTTAAAAATTTAAAAAATATACCTCCCCTTTGGCAGCAGGCAGCGCTGGGTGCTGAACGGGGCAGCGTGGGAGGCGGCACGGCGGGTTCATGCGTGTGCCCAAGGCGCTCTCCTGGCCGCCACGCGCCTTCACAACACCCCGGCCACCGGACACCCATGAAGCCTCGGCCCCACGAGGCCACTCTCATCTCCAGAACCGAGCCACCTCAAACTGCAGCATCACGAGGACATCGACAGGCAGCTGTGTTTCCCATGGGCTTTCAGTAAAGGCTGCAAGGAGGATGGCACACGTGGCAGCATTTAAAGACGGCAAGACGGGAGCAGAGGCCTTGACGTGAGCTGGACGCGGCATTAGGGGTCCTGAGCGTTCCCTCTCGATGGTGTGTAAATCCACCTGGTTTTCCTGCTGACAAGCCAGACACAGCCAGTGACCAGGACACGCTCCTGTTCTCCAAAAGACAACGGCACCTGGGGAGAGTGCCCACAGGCGGGAGCAGCACATCCCGTGCAGAGAAAGGACGCAGCGGGCCCTGCAGCCCCCGCGGCCACGGCCAGCAGGGCTCGCCGCCGCCTCCTCGCCTGTGCTCCGCGGAGGGCGCCAGGTGGAAGCAGCCGCCTCCTCAGGCGGGCGGAGCGGGAAGCCGCGGCCGTCTTATGAATAGACCAGATCAGCTGGATTAGTAAACACAGGAGCACAGCGGGCAGCCAACACACAGGACCGGGAGCCACGCTCGGGCACCCGACCCACTGGCGTCTGGCTGGCATCGCTGAACACTGCGTTCTACCCAGATAAAGCTACGCTTGAGACAAACCGGCAGCTGCGGAGGGTCCAGACGCAAGCATCCCAGAGTGCGGTTTGGTTTAAGTCTTCAGAGGCAAATTTGCCCTAAATGGTTTTTTGGGGTTCTATAAACCAGGTGTTTGAAACATCAAAAGGTGAAAGAGAGCTGACCTAGCTGGGGAGGGGGCCGACCCCAGCCCTGCCTGAAACACAGCCTCAGGCGGATCGAGCCTGGCCTAGCAAGCACCCAGCCCTGCTCCCGAGGGGCCACGGGCGCCTTGCCTGTGCCCAGAGGGCGTCAGCCCCATCCTGTGCCACAACGGGGCCCTGCGGGCGCGTCACCAAGTGTCCCACGATGACGGGCACAGACGATGAAGGCTGCTGCTCTGAGGACCCCTGGAGCAGGCTGCCCCTCCCCCGACCCCCCCAGGACCTGCCTGCCCACCCGCTGGGGTCCAGGCCCAGGCCCTCTCCCTGCCCGCGTCCCTGGATGAGCAGAGGCCCCGCCCTGGAGACTCTGCCAGCGACGGAGAGTGTCCCTGGAGCTCTCCATGAAACCGAAAGCGCTGCCGCCCTGCTCCGAGCTCCCTCGAGGGCGTTTCTTTCCCGCCCGAGCCGCCGAGTCGCAGGGAGACGGCCCTCGCATCGGCAGGGACCAGGGACGCAGGGCGGTGGCAAGGCCACCACCGGGCAGGCCTGCTCCCTGAGCCCCGGCCAAGGAGCGGCCGGCCACCAGCCCCTCGCCGTGGCGCAAGCGGGGCCCGGCACCAGGAGCGGGCGCTGGGCGGCGCACGGAGATGGGGTGCGGGCAGCGGTGTCCTGCGGGGCGGAGCCCAGCGCCGTCCTCACACCCACGGGCGTGAAGAGAACCGGGGTTCTTTCTCCATAGGGCCCGTGGAAGACGCAGGCCGAGCGCGCCCGGAGCAGACCTCTCCACGGAAACGCCGACCTCGGCCCCACGGCGACCGTCTGCGAGCGGACTCGCCCCACGCCAGCGCTACGCGGGCGGATGGAGGAGCTTGGCCCGCCCCCGCCGCGACCGCACGCGGAAGAGGAAGCACACCAGCATGAGGACGAGGGACGAGGCCGCGTAGAGTGCCACGCAGAGGCTCATGTCCACGCTGGAGAAGCCGCTCCCCAGCGGCGCGCCCGCCTCCTGCTCCGCCGCGGGGCCGCCGCGCCACTGCTCCGAGAGCCGGGGGCCGGCGCCCGGGGCGCTGGGGGGGCGGAGGCCCTCGCTGCCCCGGGGGCCGCTGGATCTCCTGGGGGCAGCGTGTCCTCCTGCCCCAGAATCCCCTGGGCCCGCGGAGCCGGCGGCCACGAGGTTGGCGCTGCTGTAGTGCCGCTTCAAGAATGCCAGCACGTGGCCTTCGTCCCAGCTGTCCAGGCCCTTGATTTCCTCATGGCAGGCCGGGCAGAGGTCTGGGGTGGGCCACGGGGCCTTCGGGAACTTGGGGTCCTCACTCAGATGGCCTGGGGGAAAGAGAAGGGGGAGGGCGCAGGGAGAGGGGCCGCAGTCAGCCTCGATGGCGCTTCCGCGAGGCCCCGCCCAAGACGGCGCTCCTTGGGCGGCAGCCGAAAGCCGGTGCCCAGGGGGCAGGGCCTGCCCAACGCCAAGGCAGGAGGCGCACGGCACCCCTGCTCCCCGGGGCGCTGCCAGGTCTCCGCAGCCCGCCCTGCTCGGCGCCCACCTGCCCAAGGTGACCTCCAGGAGCCACTTCCTGCCCCGGCCGCCTGGCGGGTCCCAGGCCCTGCACCTCCAAGCAGGGGAAGATGGTCCTCATCCTGCCCCTCCACTCACCCTACGGGGACCCCTGGCCCTGGGGTGCAGCCCCCACTCCCAACACCCGCTGCCCGGCCACTCCATGCTCCGGCCCACAGAGCGTCAGCACCCGCCCCAGCCCGGAAGCCGCAGGAGCTGCGAGGACGCATGCTCCCCACCAGCCTGCAGGCGGGAGGCGTGGGGTCTGCTCTAACCTTACCGGCGGGAGCAGGCCCTTCTGGAACTTTCTGTCCCCACATGTATACACACAGCTTTCACTGCAAACGTGCCCCCCGCCACCGCACCCACAGTTCTGCTGCTTCCCAGCGCGTCAGTCTAACTGCCAGCGGTCGACCCAACAGTGCCCGCGCCCCCACGGCTGCTCATTAGGTCGGCCCTGTGGGCCGGCACCAGAGTCCCTCGGCACCATTGGCCAGCCATGCCCCTTCGTGCACCTGGGCGACAGCCTGCGCAGGTGGAAGGCCTGGGAGCGAGGCCTTACGCTCACCGCGCAGCCGCGTTTTTAAAGGCAGCACCAGGGCCACCCCCGGCCCTCCACCAGACGCCGCTGCATGCGTCTGGGAGAGTAGCGCGTCTGCGGGAGGCCCTGAGGCTGGAGCACCCGCACCTCCTCCTGGCTGCCGCCGCCCTCGCTGGGGAGGTGGACCCACCACCCGACGCTCCGGCCCAGGGACACGCCCGCGACGCCAAGCACGGAGGCGCTGCGCAGGCGGCCCACACGCGGCCTCTGCATCTTGGTTTGCCGTCAGCAGTGACGTGAATGTGACTGTCAGGAAGCTGCTGGGGCTGCTGGAAACGCCACCGCGTTAGTTGGGGGCCGTGAGGGGCACGCGAGGACCCTAAGGGCAGCCTGCCCAGGCAAGGAGGCCCCTTCCTGTGAAGCCACGCAGAGGGCGCACGCAGGCAGGGGGCGGGGGCGCAGAGGCTGAGGGCAGGGCCTTCCGGAAAGGGGCAGCCCGGCTGGGGCCTGGGTCTGGCTGCTTTAGTGCCGAGCGCACGGGGAGAGCCCCCGCGGCCTCTGCGGCATGAGGGAAGGGGCACCTGGGGGCCGAGGGGCCCTGTGCTGGGCTGCGCTGGAGGCGCCTTAACACAGCTGGGATGGACATAAATCGCGGCCAACGCCAGCGGTGCCTGCAGCCCCACAGCCCGAGACGGCAGTCAAGCTTCAGTGCAAAGAAAAAGCAATTTTCTTTAGTGCTTTACTTATAGTCTGCTTTTATAATACAGTGGATTAAATAAAAACCAAGAGTTTAGCAGCATTTTCTACTTTCTGTTAAGACTTATTCCCAGTGGAATTATTTTTAAGCCTAATTTTTAATCTGCCATTGATTTAGGAATGGTTTAAATTTCTTAACTCTAAGAAAAAACACGTGCCCTATTTAGATTTTTTAAATAAAACTGCTCGAATGGACTTGGTCTGCGCCTGCGGGCCCGCGAGTGACACCGAAGTTCCTTACCGCCTGTGTTCTCCCGTGTCAGATCTGCCAGAGGCCCAGGGAGTTGCCGGAGGGCAGAGGGCAGAGGGCGAGGGCGTCACGGCAGACCCCCACGAGGCCGGGAGCTGCCCCGAGAGGGCCCGGCCCAGCGGCTCCTCACCTGCCAGGCGGCTGTTCACCACATTGTGCTTCCTCCAGAGCCACAGCACGGCCTGGTCCGGGGTCTTCACCAGGTCCAGCGACTCTCTGGCCATCTCCTCGAAGTGCTCGCCACACTCGCGACAGCCAAAGAAGGTGCGCACGTACCTCCTGATGACCTGCAGCACTGCCTGGGGGTCGTCCTCGAAACCTGCGGGGACACAGACGGTCAGGGCCGGGCAGCAGGTTTGCTGCACAGAACCAGAACTTAGGGCGCCTCTGGAGGGCCTGCGGGGAGCAGGCCGTGCCCGGCGCACAGCTGCGAGGGCAGATGTGCACCCGCGGACAGAAAGACGGGCTCTAACTTGAGGCGCCTGGACGCGGTAAGGGCTAGCGTTTCCTCAATGCCTGAGGCATCTCAGGCCGCCCGTCTCACGACACGTGATGGCGCACGCAGAAAAATGGGAGAGAGGCGCCATTTTTAACGTGCAGCGGCTGCAGGCCCAGAGCACCAGGAGAGCAGGCGGGAGCCCTCCACGCAGCACGCGCTTCCCCCTGACCCCCCGCTGCCGGCTGCACCACCCCGGCCTCAAAGCCCGGCAGTGTGTCACCTCACGAGCCAGGGCTTTTCCCGGGGATGTGCCCCCCTGCAGGCTACCGCTCACGTGCCTCCAAGCAACTCCCTAAATGTGGTTCTGGAGCAGGGGTGGCTACGTATTTGGAAATTGTGGGGTTTTTTTACTTTGAAACTTGCAAAACCCAAGTCCGAGAGTGAATGTGGCTTGCCCCCAGCCCCGTGCCACTGATGCCGTGGTTGTAGCGCCGCGGCCTCCTGCGGCCAGCCCTCACCCGGGGGCCATGCACGGGGGCGGCCGGCAAGGGGCATACGCTCTTTCTCTCGAAAGGCTCGACCACTGCGTGAGAGAACGTGCCGGCACCTGCAGCCACACTCACAGGCACAGCCGCCACGGCACAGGGGCACGGCGCACCGATGCAGGCGTGCTGGAGCCACAACACTGGGGGCGCAGGAAGCAGCACGTGCCAGGAAGCGGCAGCAGGGGCAGCCTCTGAGGCATGAGAATGAGGACCCGAGGCGGCGCCCGGCGCCCTCCTCCTTGGCTCTGAGCGATGCCAAGGGCAGGCGGGCCTGAGTGCTCGGCCAGGGGATGAGCCACCCGGGCTCTGACCCCAGCACGGCCCCTCTGCCCTCTCCACCCAGCCGAGGAGGCTTCCGGCAACATCTGCTGCACTCCACCAGCTAATCCTCCTTTGTGCTCCCGACCAAACCACTGCACAGTCGGGTCGCCTAATCTTTAGAGTGGACAAGAACCGCAAAGCTCTGCCTGTGGGGAGGGCTGGGGCTTAGAAGGCAGTTAAGGAGAGGAAACCTCCGAGACAAATCCGGCACCTCGGCCTGACCCAGTTCTCGGGCGCGAGAGGCGCTCCTCAGACACTCGCTGCTTTCTCTTATGCCGCGTCGGGCAGGGACGTGGAGGCCGGCTGCCCTGCGCTGCCTTTCTGCTGCCTGTGTGGTCTCCCGCAGCGGCCCCGGCCTGGGGGCTGAGCCTCCTCCCGGCCCCTCGGGAGGAACGGGAGGCGGGAGGCTCTTCCCGCCCCCGGACACGCATGGCTTCCAGGACAGACGGGTCAGCGGCCTGGCCTGTGTGAACCCAGGCAGTGCCAACGCTCTGACTTGGGTTTTTTTGAGAGTTCTCCCGACAAACACGCTATCCTCTAATTCCGAGCCATTCTCCCTAGGCTTAGAGCCGTGGTGGGGGGGGTCTCCCAGCTGGCTGTGACCCCCAGCAGTGGGGGGCTCCTCCCACCAGCAGGAATTTGTTGCCGCCCACCAGGAACCTGGGCTGGGCTGGAGCCCAACTCTGACCAGCGCGCTGGGGTGGGCATGAGGCCACGAGGCTCCTGGACACATTGCCATGCGAGGAAGCTGGGGCCAGGCCCTGGGGCCCGAGACCCATCAGCTCCCACGGATCACTGCTGGGAGCAAGCCGGGGGCACCAACAGAAGTACCACCCAGCCGAGCCCACCCATGCGGCCAACGCCCCGAAGCCCGAGCAGGCGGACGGCGGCGCCACGTCGGGTTAGTTTGCGACAGCGTGTGTAACTATCCCACGGCAAGAACGGGGATCACGTGCTTCAAGAGACTCCACGAAACTTCACGTAACCTAAACCTTACTGACCAAGAGGATTAACTTACAGCAAGAAGACTAGAAAAGGAATCCTTCCCTTGGCTGCTAGGAGGATTTAAACTGGGACGTACACACAGAACGGAATCCAGATGGAGAGCACGTTCAGCAGTCCCAGCGTCACGTTGCCTGGTAATGAAGTTCTGGCCTTTTAACCTCTGGAGGCGCGCAGCCCCCTGCAGCCGGCGCCCCTGGAGTGCAGGACCCTCTTCTCCTGTGACGCGGTAGTGAGAGCTGCCGCTCTGGGGAGGCTGCTGTGCACGCTCGGAGGGGCTGGCCGTCCCTGGGGGCGCCCTGGGAGGGACCCCGTGGCACTTACAGCAGGCCTGGGGTGCCCCTAGCCGCCAGTGAGGACCAGGGCCCCGAGGAGCGGAGCCGGGGCCGCCTGCGAGCTCGCTGGGCTGACACCTGCCCTGGCCGCCTCCCGCACGGAGGCTGTGGGCAGCCGGACCCGGCCCGCAGACCCTCGGCGAAAATGGGAGGCTGCGCGTGTGCCTCTGCAGGCGGCCGGACGTGGCTCGTCTTTACTGCAACCACAGACGCCAATCCCGGCAGACCACACCCCTCCCAGTCTTCTCAAAGCCCTGCGGCCGTGGCCCTCTCCTCTCCCAGGTCAGTCCCTGCACGTCGGAAAGTTCAGGAAGGCAGAGCTCACACCGCAGCCTCCTGGAGCCCGTGCGTGGGCGAGCTGCAGCTTCCGGGAAGACCTTCCCACGCGCCTCCTCCGCAAGGGCCCCAGGCCCGAGAGCGCTGCCCACGGAGGGCAGAGCAAACCCCGCATGGGCGTTGCGCCACGGAACCCGGCGGCCGGGCAGCTTACCTGTGCCGGCCAGCGCCTTTGGGTGTGTCCCAGCGCCAACGGTCAAGACGTGGAACAATTTCCAGAGCGAGCACGGGTAACCTCTCAGCTCAGGTCTGCTTCCTTGGCATCCAACCCACTTTATGTGATTAGGAAGGAATATTCCAGAAATCTGGGAAAGTAGGAAAGGCCAAAAGGTAACTCTGGTATCTTAGGAGATGGAACCACAGCTCGTTCTGTCCTAGCCTCTGTCTGGGGAAGGGAGGAGCCTCTGGGACCTCGGGGAGTGCGGGCATCAACCGGGGAACCCCACCTTTCCCTCAAACCGACAGGCAAGGGGGTTGATAAGAGGCCCTGCCGTGGCCCGACTGGCTCACAGCGTGGGGCCCCAAGGGGCTCAACGGCCTGGCGGCCTCGACACTGCACACGCGTCCCCACGTGGCACCACGCAGGTGGCCCGGACGGCACCACCGCTGCGCTCAGAGGGGACGTAGCCCTAAGGCTGAGGCAGGGGGCCAGGTCGTCTCTAAGCTGCGAGCAGCCAGCGCGGAAGCAGGCGCCAAGGGCCCGAGGACTCGCCCGCGCCGTGTGAGCAGCGCAGTGCCAGCAGGGCAGGAGCTCGGTGGGCGATGCGCCTGTGCAGCAGCTCCCGTGGGCTGTCGCTTACTCTTTAGACGTAAACATCAGTTGTGGAGTGAGAAATTTAGATGAGTTCACTAAAAATAGAGCCCGGCACGGCACTGCTTGAGAACGCCTCCCGTTTCCCCAGGCTGCCTTGCCACGCCGCTTCTGGTGGCGTGTCCTTAAACCGAAGCCTTCTGCAGGTGCTGACAGGACCACACGCCCCGGGAAGAACTCCCCGGTCGCCATGGAAACAGGACGCCCGCGGGGCTGCCGCCTGGCTCACCCGCATCCTGTTGTTGACCAGGTCGAGCACAGCGTCGTAGGGGATCCTGTCCAGGGGCAGGCTGGCCAGCCACTCCTGCAGGGTCTCCAGCAGCTTCCGCACGGGCGGCCGGCCGGGAAACAGCTGCGTGAGGAAGGGCCCCGAGTTAGGGAGGCCCCGCGGGCCAGGGGCGTGGACGGCTCTGCAGCTTGCCGGGCTGCCAGGCATCGGCTCCCTTCCCTCTGCTCCTGCAACTCCGGCCCAGGGCAACCCGCCCCCCAGGCCACGCGCTGCCGCTCCCCCAGGCCTCCCGCTTGGCAGGAGGGCCTCGGCCTCGAGCACAGGAGGGCGGTCCTGCTCCCACGCCTGCGGGCCACCAGGGGGTCAGACAGGAGGGCTGGGCCTGGGGCCAGGGGGGCTGGGGGCCCTGGTCTGCCCCGGGGCGGCGAGGGGTGCCTGCCTCCCTGCCCTGCAGGACATAAGCACCCTCCACTGAGGAGGGGCGCTGCTGGCCCCAGCCCAGAGCCAGAAGTTCCTGTCGGGGATGTACACTCAACCCCGAAAACTGCCGGGCCAGCCGCCCCCTGCCCCACCCACGTGCCCAGAACCCCCTGGAGGGCGGGCAGCTGCCGCCTCGTGGGCCCTCTCCGCGCCCTCCCCACCCACCGCGGGACCACCCACCTCGCCTCCTCCTTGGAGCTGCTCCAGGCAGCTGCAGCCACCCAAAGGCTGAACTCGGGACCCCACGAGAACCCCCCACACTGACTCCTCCCTGCTCCGGGAAAACCCTGCCTCCCTCGGCTCCTTCCCGAGACCAGGGCCCCCAGCACCGCTGACCTCTGACCCTGAGGGCTCCAGGGCTCTCCACCCCCTCATCCACCGGCAGTTCCAAATGCCAGAGCTGGTGGGGGCACCCCTCCCACGCCGAGGGGTCACCTCTCAGCAAGGCGCCTCCCCCTCCGACAGCCGCCCGTGCCCCCTGGTGCGCCCTGACCCTGGCCCGAGGCCCCTCGCCCCCGGCCCTTCAGGCAGGCCCTCCCCGCCCTGCGGCCCGCGGCGCCGGCTGCTGCTTTCACTGCGCTGGAGGCAGTCTGAGGGTGGCGGTGCAGCCTGCTGCGCTCTGAGTGCCCGGGCGCACCTTGGCCAGCACGGTGAGGAAGTCCTTGAGCGTCTTCAGCTCGGCGCCCTCCAGCGACGCGTGCGCGGCCAGCTCCACCCGCAGCAGGTAGTGCAGCCCCGACTCCAGGTCGGCCGCGTGCAGCCTGGACCTGCGAGAGCCGCGCTGTCCACGGGCCTCCCGCCCCGCCCCCCGCGCACCCCCTCCCCGGGGCCAGGCCGTGGGGGTCCCTGCGCCGGCAGGCGGGCCGGCTCCGCATCCAGAGGGAATACTTGCTTGTCGAATTCCCTCCAGACCGCGGGGCTGGCGTGCTCCTCCTCAGACGGCCTTTCGGGCAGCGGGAGCGCCCTCTTCTGCACGTCCGGCAAGGACTTCAGGTATGAGGAGAAGAACGCCCGGAGCGGCTTCCCGCTGCGAGGAGAGGGAGGGTCACCGAGGCCGGTGGGCACTGCCGCAGCGCTGGGCGCGGGGAGCTGGGTGCGGGGAGCTGGGCACAGGGCTGCGCACGGTGGCTGCACCTCCCCCAAAGGCGCCACAGAAGGCAGCATCAGCGTATCACAGGCACCAGCTAAGAACACTGTCAGTGGGACCTCAGGACGCACCACGAAGCAGGCCCAGCAGCTGCCAATGCCAGCCCCTCCCGGGTGCTTCTCAACAGGCCCCCGCAGCGCTGCAGGTGCCTGCCACCCGCCGTGTCAGGGGCCTCTGCAGGGAGGGGGTGGGAGAGGGTGCCGCCCCATGGGTCCCGGGCAGCTCCCAGGGAGGGGGCAGGAGAGGGTGCCGCCCTGCGGGCCTCGGGCAGCCCCGTGCGCCCCGGGCCAAGTGGAGGTGGCAAGCACCGGGCACTTCAAATGCAGCCCGGGGCGACTTGCTCGTTGCCCGAGGCCCGGCGGCGCTACTTGTGAGCACGCTAGCGCTCCTCTCCGTCAGGAGGCTGCGTTCATGGTGCTCCTGGCACTAAACCAGCGTCTTCCTTCTAGCCAGAAAGGCCCTCTCTTGAGGAAGCGCCATTGGTGGGTCCGCAGAGCTGCGGCCTCAGCAGCAGCCCCCACAGCCCCACCCAGGGGCTCGGGGCAATCCTCCCACGCGGCCACGGAGCACAAGCAGGACCACCCCTCAGATGAGGCCTCCTGGCAACCGCAGGGCCCATCTACAGAGCAGAAGCACCGAAGGGCCCCGCAGGCCCAGGCTTGGGGACACCTTGCCACGTGGAGAAAGGCACCAGGGCCGGCGTCCCCTCACTGCTACGTCCCCAGCTGCGACACGGCAAGCCAGCCAAAAACTGCCAGCAGACTGCGGCCGCCGACCACAGGCTGGAAGGCCAGCGCCCATCTGCCTCGGGACCCCCGGCACGCCCGTTCTGTCCCGCTGTCTGCTGAGCTGCTCCTGTCGGGGCGCTCGGGTGCCCTGTGAGGGGCTGGCGGCCTCAGGAGGTCCTGCTGTCCTGGCAGCAGCGGGGGCTACGAGACGGGGCACAAGAGCCACCCAGGCCACCCTGCGCCAGCCACACTCACAGGTCCATGCCTCGCCTGAACCCGCAGCGGGGGCCCGCGGCTGAGAATGCGGTCGGCTGACCCCGCGATTTCGTCCCCCACCCCCTGGCGTCCACGCCAGCCGAGGCCCCGGGGTGCAGCCCCACTCACACGGCGACGACTCCACGGGACCCGTTGGGGTGCACCAGGTAACACGAAGGCACTGAGGAGATGCCCAGGTTCTCGAGGAATGCCTTGTCCGAGTCCAGCGCTCGGCTCACCACGATGTTCTCATACGGGACCAGGTCGAGAATCACCTGTGACAAGGAGAGCGCCACTGCCGCCGCAGCTCGCCAAGGTGTTCCCAGGAATGGTCACGGAACAGACTGGCCAGCTGCGCGCAGCCGACACGGAGGCCACCGGGAGCCGGGGTCCCGCGGGCGCGGGGCGCTGCCAGCCTCCTTCTGTGCGGGAACCGCCGTGCGAAAGAGGCCCCACGTGCGCGGCGACAGCGCAGGGGGATCGCGGCTGAGGAGGCCAGCCCGTCACACCGTGGCTGCGACCGTCCTTCAGGCGACTGGACACGTGTCCATGGGTGGAAATGACAACCCCGCCAGCGCCCGCTGGGCCGGGGCAACGCGTACGGTGGGCTCCACCATCCTCTCCTAACGGGGCTCCGTGTCCCTGCTCCCGGCGCTGGCCGAGACCCTGCCAGGCCGCGCAGCCCTATGTCGGCCCAGCTAAGTGCTGCAGCGCAGGCCGAGGCGCGGTGCGGGCATCTTGGGGGCAAGGGGGCAAGGGCAGGACGGAGGTTGAGCTGCGCCCTCCCTGCCTGCCCCGCCGGGGCGGCCTGCGCGGCACTTGCTTCTCTTCGGCCTTCTTAGAACGCACCAGACCAGCCCATTTCTGAACAGAGGGCACTGGCTGCACCCCGAGTTGAGCCAGCTGCTGCACCCCTCCGGGCCTGGTGCCCCTGCTGGGGGCTGGCCACAGCTCGCTGGGCGCCCCATGGTGCTCGAGCCCACGCCAAGGAGCAGCACCCCTGCCCCTGCGCGGAGCCGTGAGCCCCAGGCGGCCGACACAGCCGGTGGGGGAGTACGGCCTGCGCCTCCATCTCCTCTAGGGGGTTCCTCCTCCTGGCCGCTGTGTGCCCATGGGCCCCGGGTGGCATGGGGGGCACTGCCCCTGAGACGAGGGAGGGAGCGAGGCCACCGGAGAAGGCGAAGAGGAGGGCGTGAGTCCCCATGGGCCTGGGAGCCCCCCACTGCTTGTGGCCGCGGTCACAGCCCCTTGGCCCCCGAGGGCCCAGCCAGCCACGGGACCAGCATGGCCCCCTCCCGAGCTGTGCACCCCACAAGCTCCTGGCGAGGAGCACGGCTATCTCCCAGGTGCCAAGAGGGACACGCACCGGGCGGTGGGAGGAGGAGAGGCAGGGCGAGCGGGCGCCCGGCTGGGCCGGTGCAGAGACGCAGGGATGTGGGCAAGACACTCCGCCACTGCTCAGATGCCCAGGCAGGGCTCAGCCACGGCACGTGGGGAAGGGATGCACAGCCACGTTTCCTCGTGAGAACAGTGCTTTCAAGAACCACACAGGGAAGCGGCTGTAGCTCAGTGACAGGCTCCTGTCTACCACATAGGAGGCCCAGGGGTCGATGCCCACGGCCTCCCAGTGAGGACAGGCTGGCCTACACGGCGAGCTGGCCCATGCAGAGTGCTGGCCCATGCAGGAACGCAGCCCCACACAGGAGCGCCGGCTGACACAGACAGCAGGCGCAGCAAGATGACGCAACAAGAGACACAGAGGAGAGAAAATAAGAAGACGTAGCAGAACAGGGAGCTGAGGTGGTGCAAGAGAGCAGTCGCCTCTCTCCCACTCTGAAATGTCCCAGGATTGGTTTCTGGAGCCGCCTAGTGAGAAAACAAGCAGACAAAAAGGAACACACAGTGAGTGGACATAGAGAGCAGACAACGGGGGAATGGGGGGGGAAATAAATTAAAAAATAAATCTTCAAAAAATAAAAAAGAACCATGCAAACAGCAACCATTTCAAGTGATGAACACAGCAAACAAAGCTCCTGCAGGCGGGCAGTGACACTCTCCACGTGCCCGGAGCTGGCTCTGCTGTAAAACCATCTCTTCCCAGCAAACACGGGATTAGGCTGGCCAGGCTGAAGGCCTCTTCCTGTTTGATCCTGGAAGGCACATTTATACTAACAGTTTTCCCTAAAAACCAGTGAACTAACTGCAATTCCTGCAACAAGGGAGAACTAAATATGTGAGCAAACTAATCCAGCCATAGCGATTACTCCCGCGGAAGGAGCGCGCTCGGCCACACGACACGGGCCTCGGCAGAGGGAGTGTGGTCGCGCGCTGACGCCGTACCTCTCGGCCAACATAGGAGCTGCTGCTCTCAAACAAGACAGCCACGTAGCGGCTTCCAGGGTTGTCAAACAGAGAGAGGATGTCACTGGGCCTTTTAAAGAGAAGAGAGGCTTTTAGCACCTTCAGAACAGCGAGCTGGCCGTTAGCTACAACTGCTCATCACTTACTGTAAATCCCTATTTTACGAAATTGCACCGCTGTGCGCCCTGTCGCCTCCTGGGTGGCGGCACTTACTGAGCGGGGTCCAGGGCCGGGCAGGCGGGGGGCCTGTCTGCCTCCGGGTGGCTCTGCAGGGCGTCGACCATCATGTGCCTCACCGTCTGCACCTCTCGGTCAGGCCCTGCTGGAAGCCGAAGCGCCATGGCACCCGCGCCCCCACGGGAGCAGAGGCCTGCCGGCCCACCCCCCTCCAGGCCCTGGCCAGCAGGCTGTGGGCCCTGTCCGGCTCTCCCGAGGGGGCGCAACGGCCCCACAAACACACGCGTGGCCCCATTAGGCCGGACCTGTGAGCAGGGGAAGCAGGTGAGCGGTCACCTGTGGGGCCGGAGGGCACCCGGGTAGACAGTCCATCCCCTCCCTGGGCTGCCTGCTGTGCCCTTGGGAGCTGCACGGTACACTTCTATCAAACAGTTTCCTTTTCAAAAGCGCTCGTTACCGTTTCACCCAGGAAGGCAAAACACAAAATAAAAGCTCCTGGTGACACTTTTAATGCTGGAACCCCCGACAGAAAGGCGGCCAGCGCCGAGCACGGCCGGCCGGGGCAGGGCCTTCTCATCACCCAGGGCTGTCCTCCTGTCAGCAGGTCTAGGGGTGACGCTAGGGGAACAAAGCGTGAGCTTGGGTCCTTACCTTTAAAATTCTCTCCAGTGCTGAACTCCTTCGTAAATGCTTTAAAATACTAAGAGGGAAAACACAGAACAAGTAAGAGACAGCCTTGTGTGGGCATCTGTGGGTACGTTTAATATTTAAGCAGCGAGAGCGCATCGCCTTACAGAGCGCGCGGCAGGCCGTTTCCTCCAAGGCTGTGCCCTGGGCCGTGCCACCCCCGGTGCGCCTCTGCTTACCAGCCCTCCCTACCAGATTTACGAGCAGGGCAGCTGGGAGCCATCAGAGCGCCATTATTTACATTTTCTGACCCAAAGGGTTAGAAATGAGACAATTCGATGAGGCCAGAATCATAAAAGATGATTAAATATGTATCCTGGTGGGTAGTTCTAACAACGGGCAAGATTTACGGGGAGGCTGAGAGACACTGACAAGTATTTTAAGCAGATGAAAAGGAGTTTTATATTAAAATTTAAACCTTGCTTCATCAAAAGACACATTAAAGACAGTGAAAAGACCAGTGACGGGCAGTGAAGACGCTCCCACAGGCCCTGCAGATGGCCAGGGCAGGGCGAGCCAGCCGAGGAGGACGGTGGGTGACGGCGCCCCCCCCAGCACCCGCAGAGAAGGGGCAGGACCCACAGCAACACCTGGCGAGGTGGGTGCCTCTCAGCCCTGCCGCTCCCAGAGCACAGCGCGATGGTGCCCAAAGCTGGAGACAGGTCAGCACGGCAGGGCAAGTAGGGGCGCCGTCGGCGCGGCGCCGCAGAGCCCAGGGCTCCGGGGCTTCCTCAGGGAGCAGGTCGCGGGGAGCATGCAGGGGTCACGCCCCAACCATCAGCTCAGATGTGCGGTGATGTGCCCCCCCTCTGCTCTCAGGAGCCCTTGCGCTGGGGCCTGCCCATGTCCCAGCGGCCCACGGTGACCACAGGCACCACTGCCCAGCCAGGGTCACTCGGCCAAGCCACCCACAGCGGCACCCGCGCACGTGCAGCTCGCCGCGCAGGCACGCGGGCACAGCGCTGGGCGGAGGCCAGAGCTCTCTGAAGAGCCAGGGCAGCGAGAGGTACTGCGAGGAGCCGCGTGGTCACCATTTCCGGGACGCCTCCTTGGAGACGGAGGTCAGCCAAAGGCTGTCCCTGCCCTCCAGGGGCACAGTCCTGGCCGAGACCAACAGGCAACTCACGCCAAAACAAGAGGGGTGCTCAGTGGGTCTGGAGCGTAGGAATCAAAGTAACGATAAAAAAGAAACAAAACAAAAAGGGAGCAAGTAGATTACAGCGTGTCGCCCAACCCCTGCTCTCCTCCCTCCCCCGCACCCCCCCCCCCACGGGAACTGGGCCCCGGCCCGGCCCGGCCCGGCCGAGTCTGGGGACGCGGAGAGCGGACGGGCACCCTGGCTGCACCAGCCGCGCGGGCTGCGCAGGCTTTCACGCTGGCCGCGCCTGCGCAGGCACGAGGCCGGCTCTGCCGTGGTGTGCACACGCCCGTAGCTCCCCACCGGTGGCTGGACTTCACTACGACTCCTACCGCGCTTCCCAAAGCAAAAGCAACGAGCGCCCTGCAGCGCCGGCGGCCCAGCCTGCGCACTCACCCGGAAGGAGGGGTAGAAGTGGACGTCGTAGGCCCGGCAGATGTCGTGGTTCTTCTCCTCCGCGCAGTCCAGCGCGGCCACGCGGATCACGGCCGCCCAGTCTGAAAGGCATGAGCACGCCCTTCAGTGTGGTGGGCACCGGGCGTGTTGGCGCCACGTGGGCCGCAGCTGCTGTGGGAAGTCGGTGCACGACGCGGCCTTCATGGCAACAACGAAGCCCTTGCGTGGACGGAAGCTCCTGGTCGCGCTGGGGAAGGGGGAGACCCTGATGGCAGCGCAGACCCGCTCCTGTCCCTGAGACGCTGCGGCAGCCTGCGTTCTGCTGAGCTGGCCACGCGGCACGGCCAACGCCGCAGCTGCCGGGCCGCTCCCGCGGGCCCACCCAGCCCGCGCCTGCAGGTAAAGCGGACGCGGGGGCCGTTTGCTGGAGCACCCCCGGCACTCACTCCGAGGCGAGGCGGCCCCCGACCCTGGCCTTTCAAGCCCAGGACACGCTTCGCGAGAACACGACGTGGTTTCTGGGGAAACCATCCCAAACACCTCCCTCAGACCCGAGGACACTGCCGTTCTTGGGAGTGGAAAAGAAACAAGGTTTTAAATATCTTTTCTATCTTCATTTTTCGGGTTTTAATACAGAAAATTTCAAACATGTAAGTAAAAAAGAGAATAATAGAATAAACTTCGTGTGCCCCCATGTTAGGTCCAGGAATCTTCCGCGTGCCCCTGTGTCAGTGCCAGAACTGTCAGCTCGGGGCTGGTGCTGTTTCATCCATATCCCCGCTCGTCCCAGAACTCTCCTGAAGCAAACGCAGGCAGCGCCATGCTATCTTATCCGTCGGTCCGCAACTCAAAGAGGTAAAGACTCGTGTCCCCAACAGGAACTCGCACCATTCTCACGCTGACCACAGCCTGTGTGTGCCTGGCGTCACCAAGCAGCTAAGTGTCCCGATTCTAATTTCCCTGAGGTCTCCTTTATGTTTAAATAGCTGGCAGGAACCAGGAGGCCGCTTGCTGCGCGGTATTCTCATCCTGCTCCCCCTCCCCCGCGTCTCTCCTGTTTGCCTTCCTTGCTGAAGAACGCCGTCCAGCGGCCGTCTCCCACTGGCTGGACCTGGCTGACCGCACCCCTGCCCCTGCCCTTCCTGGGAACTGGGCTTGGATCTAGGCCTGCGTACGAGCACCCCGGCGAGGCGGCGCTGGAGGGGGCGTGCCGTGCGGCCGCGGGAGGCCGGGGCCTCCTTAGGGGACATCGTCGGCTGCCCCCGACGTGGCCTCGTCAGGGCGGAGGTCCTCGTCCCTGCTCCTGCTCTGCTGATTTATTTCTGGAGGGAGAGACTCCCCTGGGGGTCCCCCAGGGCTCGGTCCACAAGGAAAGGCAGGACAAATGCTCGGCGCGGCCTCCACTTGCCAGTCCCAGCCCTGCCCGTCGGGGACCCGCGTGGGACGTCCCCGCTGGTGACGCACCCACTCCAGCTGGGGTCTGGCCTGCGCAGGGCCCTCCAGGCCCAGGGGGCGGACTCCACCCAACCGGGGTCCTGGCCCAGTGGCCCTGCAGGGACCCGCAGCGCAAGGACCGCCGCTCTGCTCGGGGGCTGGCAGGCGGGCCCAGCCTTGGGGGGGGCCGTGCGGGGGCTGTTGCGCCCCCTCCCACAGCCTCGTGTCCAGAGCTGAGCCCTTTCTGAACGGGAACTGACAAGCACCTGTCTGAGCCCTGGCCGAGGCCCCCGGTGGCCTTGGGCTATGATATTGCCAAAGGTTGAAACCTGCAATTTGGCTGAAAATTGTGAAGGAGAGTTTTCTCTGAGTCCTGGCTATGACCTAAAACTTCATTTTAAAAATATGTCTAGAAGAGAGAAAACATTGACTATTGCTAGAAGCTACAAAAATACTAAAGTGTGTATGTATTAGCAACTCGACAATGCTATTTTTCCACCCCAAAGGCCATCTTTGCATAAAATAGATGCCTTTTTCCTATGTAGTTATAAAAATACCAACATTAATATGATGCAATCAAGTGAAAAAGGACAAAGAAATGTTTTTCACCATCAATAACCAGTGACTTACGTTACCTAAGTGAAACCGACTGACGTCGTGAGACATTGTAAAAGGTTAATTAGAAAAAATTCACGGCGACGCTCCTGAATCACAGGCCATGGCTTCCTGTAGTCTCAGACTGCACATAACTAAGGAACAGCGAAGGCTCAGCCAGGCAGGGGGCGGCTGGCCACAGAGCGCTGGGACCGAGTGGAACTCCAGCGGGTCACACGTGGCCCTCGCCTCCCCAGCCCGGCACCCACTGCCTCACCGGGTGCCCCTTGTCCCCTCCCCAGCCCGGCGCCCGCCGCCACACTGGATACCCCCTGCCCCCATCCCCCTCCCCAGCCCGGCCCCCTGGACCTCCTAAGAAAGACCCAGGCCTCTAATTCTGCAAATCCTACCTGAGGAAGCTGCCCAGTCCTCTGCCCTCAGGAGTCTCAGGGGAGGCAGCACATTGGGGAGGTGTCCCCACTCGCCAGGGGCCGGGCAGAGTCACCATCACCCCCAGACTGCCAGCCCCGAGGCTCTGGCCCCCCACCCCCATGCTCTGCCCACTGCCCGGCTGCCTGGCAGAGACTGAGGTGCTGCCCCCGCCGTGCTTCTGCGCCCTGGGTGAAGGGAAGGGGCGAGACTCCTGGCTCTGCGGTGGGCCCCACGCAGGGAAGCAAAGACCTTCCCACTGTCCTCGACAGCGCAGCGTTCCGGCAGCCTGCAGAGCCCCCTCGGCCTTACGAGGTACCCGTAAGTGGGACCTGCTCTTTGAAATGTGAGTCCAACTGCTGGCTTAAAAATGAAAATGACTGGCAGCAGACTTGACCCAGTGGTTAGGGCGTCCGCCTACCACATGGGAGGTCCGTGGTTTAAACCCCGGGCCTCCTTGACCCGTGTGCTGCTGGCCCCATGCGCAGTGCTGATGCGCGCAAGGAGTGCTGTGCCACGCAGGGGTGTCCCCCGGGTAGGGGAGCCCCACGTGCAAGGAGTGCACCCTGTAAGGAGAGCCGCCCAGCGCGAAAAGTGCAGCCTGCCCAGGAATGGCGCCGCACACATGGAGAAAATGATACAACAAGATGACGCAGCAAAAAGAAAAACAGATTTCCATGCCGCTGACAACAACAGAAGCAGACAAAGACGACGCAGCAAACAGACACAGAACAGACAACCGGGGTGGGGGGCGAGGGGAGAGAAATAAATAAATCTTAAAAAAAAAAAGACAAGGGAGCAGATGTACAAAGTCCTGGGTTCAATCCCTGGCACCTCCTAAAAAACAAAACAAACAGAAAACCCAGCTCTCACTGAGGAGAGGACACAGCTCTGCGGCTGAGCGCCTGCTTCCCGTGTGTGAGGTCCTGGGTTCAATCCCCGGCATGTACAAAAAAAAAAAAGAAAAGAAACTCTTGGTTTCCCCCAAATGTCTAACCATTTGCTTGTTTCCATGAGAATGGTAAAAATGGCCACCGGTGCAGCGGAACCGAAGGGCTGCAGAGCACTCTCGGCGCGCTGGCTCAGAAGCAGCTTCACTCTATACTGCTGATAGGGAAGTACTCAGCAAACTGCCAGGTGGGAGAGGCAAGCCTTGAACCCGCCCAAGCCACTGGCAACATCCTTTCAAAAAGCTGAATCCCAGTGAACAGGGGGCGCAGCCGGAGGCGAGGCTGGCTGGAAGGCCAGGGGCCGTGACTTGGCCCAGGAACAGGAGACGCTGCTGACCACCGGCGCGCCCTCCTACAGGACGGCAGCTCGCTGCGCCACATGGCAGTCCGGCCACCCCGCATCCTGTCCCGGCCCCCCGTCTTCAACAGTCTTTCTGAGCAACGGGACTGAGAAGCCAAGCAGGAGCAAAGCAGGTGGTGAGGGCAGGCCACCCCTGGGTGCGCCTCTGTGCCGTCCACTCCCGGCCGGCTCCCCCAAGAAGGCACCCAGCCCTGCCGGCGGGCTCCAGCCAGGCCGTGCTGCCTGGGGGGCGGCTCTCCTGTTCACAGGGTCCCTGGTGGGCGAAAAGCAACCCCAAAACATGGTGCTCGCTTCACAAAGACAGGAGCCCCCCCAGCCCCGTTGGCGCTGGCGCCCACTGCCCGCGGCTCCCCCCAGCCATCGGCTCAGCTCCGCGGAGACGCCGCTTACACACAGCCCCCATCGCGTTCCGCTGCTTAGGCCGTCCTTGGGCTGCTGCCCTCGAGAACGAGCCAAGCCTCCCTGGCACTGAGCGAGCACCACCATGTGGAACAGGACCAAGACCAAAAGGGGGAAACGTGAAATAAAGCGGAGTTGGTATGGCGAAGAGATTTCCAGGAGTGGGGAGGCCACTCCGGAGGTGACAGTGCTGCAGGTCTCAGCCAGACTCCACAAACGGCCACAGGAAGGAGAGCCACAGGCAACAGAGCTCGGGGCCGGGGCCAGGCGCGCGGCCCCGGGACGCCAGCGCAGCCCTGGCGGGCCCTGTCTGCAGCACCTGGAGTCTGTCTCCCCAATACCACGCGGCTGTACTCATCCGTAAGCCCCCTGCCCGCGACCTCCTACTGCTGTTGCCTGACCTGTCACTGGACCTCGCCAGTGTCGCAGCCTCTGGGTTACCCCTAAGCTGGCGGAGCCCTGGAGCCCGCGGCCAGCTCCCACCCGCGGCTGGACCACGACCACGACCACGGAGATGGACCAGCCCAGCCCCGAGCGAGGCTGTCCTCAACCTCAAGCAGCACAACCGGGTCATTTGTCCTCAACAGCCGTCCCTCCTCAGGCCGCAGCGGTCAGCGCCGGCTCGGCCCCAAGTCCTCAGGAGAGGAAGGACGGGAAGGGGCAGTGTGGGGCCAACAGGGGCCGGTTCACGGCTGCAGGTGTCGTCTTTAAAAATTCATTTTATTAATTACGCCCCGCCCCTTGTGGTGTGCACTCTCTGTGTCTGTTCGTCTTTTCTGTTTCTTTAGGAGGCCCTGGGCGCTGAGCCTGTGTGGTGGAGGGAAGCACTGAGCCACCTGACCACCTCACGCTCTGCTTGACTGTGTCTCTTGTTATGTTTTTCTCATGTCTCTTGTTGCATCATCTTGTAGCACCAGCTTGCCACGCCTGCCCGTCCTGCCACCTTGCTTTTTTTCAATTTTTTTTTTAAAGATACATTGATCTCACAAAAGTAGGTGTCGTCTCTTGTTGAGTAACCTGTATCATTAGTATAAAAAATAAAGAAGAACAAAGACATTCTTAGACGCAGGCCACCGCCCGAGCCTGAGGGCACCTGCCCTGGCTCTGCTCAGCTCGGGAGGCTAGCCCACCGCTTCCTCCAGGCCTTCCCTGACCCCTGCGCCAGCCTGCTCCCTCTCCCTCTCGAATCGCCCCGCCGGTTTTTCCAGGTCCCCGGGTTGGTGGGTGCCTATTCATCTTGTTTATCCTTCGGCTTAGCGGGGAGGCACTCTCGCTCTGGAGGGGAGGCTCCACCGGCAGGGCCTGCTGGGCTCTCTGCTGGTTTTGCAAGCCCACCACAATGTTTGGGGCAGAGAGGACATTCAAGAAATATTCGAATATGTGAAGATATGAATGTCGACCAGAGTTCAAATTCTACTTTCACCTGCAAACCACCGGCAAGAACAGGCAAGGGCAGCTCCGTGGCCAGTGTGCATGCAGCGGCCAGGAGAGTGCTGGGAACTGGCGAGCCTGCCGGCAAGGCCACTCCCCAGGTCAACTGCCATCCCGGTCCCATGGGACCGGCCGTCCCGGGGGAGAGTGACGCTGCAGACGCTGTCCCTTCTCGAGGCCTCTGCCTGCCTGTTCAAGCTGGAAGGCTGGAGCAGATGACGGAGGCTTTCGGTTGCGCCGCCTGTCAGCAGCTGAGCAGGCGCCAGCATAACTGCAAGTACCCCTGGCAGATGGGCAGTATTCACAGCAACACAAAAGGTGCAACAGTCTATCTCATCAAGCCACATACAAACACTTTCAAAGGTTTGGCTTCCGGGACCAGCACCGCCCCTCTCCTGCCGCCCCCACCTGTTAGGTCCTGACTCACCACGAGGAGAACGCCAGGAGCCTGGCGCGGTCCCCTCCTCCGCAGCCGCGCCAGCCGGGCAGCTGAGGCCCGCCGGGGGCTCAGAGCCCACGCGCAGCCTTCTTCACGTCCACTTGTGGGCTCGGCACTCTTAAAGTGCTACAGGCTCAAGAAGCAACGCGAGAAGAGTCCCACACGCCGATCTATAGCAGCTACACCTTATTGCAACGTCACTTGTCAAGGTGTTATTTTACCTTTGACACCTTTCCTTAAAATGTTTTAAGAATAAAGTCTGTAAAAGTCAGATTTATAGTCAAGCGTCAGTTCTAGAAATTGGTCCTGGTAAAGAGTAAACCACCCTGCGGGTAGAGGTTGGCTGGGGCACAGGGTGGAGGCACAGAGTGGCACGGTGGCCACTGTGCCCTGTGAAGGGCCAGCGTGGCTCAGACCCCACCTGCGCTCTGGCCATAGGAGACGCTCCCCCTCTCCGAGGGCTGGCCCGGGGGGCTGAGCAGCCTCTTCAGATTTGCTCCAAGCTCAGGCCACATTGTTGGGGAGGGCAGGCGGGTGGCCGCTGCCCCGAGTTGGCCGGGAGCATCCAGACACGCTCTTCCAGCCTCCGCTCCGGGAGGCCTCAGGGTCTTCTCACCGCCAGCGTGTGGCCGGGCACTGCTGAGCTGGCCGCGCTGCAACCAGCAGAGCTCAAGGGTGTTTCGCTGGAGCAGCGGCTCCTATGGCACTGACCGTGTGCGGTCAGCAAACAGCTGGCAAAGCCCCGGGGCTTGGGGACACGAGGAAGGGATGCGCTCCGGTGGTGAGGGGAGCCCCGTCCAGGCGCTGGCTGCTCCTTCTGGTGCCTGCCCAAGCCCCCTGGCGGCGGCACGCCTCTGGACGGGGCTCCAACGCCTCTCAGCAGCCCAAAGGACACCGCCCACAAGGACGCCCCCCACGCTGCTGTGATGGCGGCAGAGGCTCGCACCAGCGAGCTCCCTGGGAGGTCTGTTCCCTGGAGGCCTCCAGGCCCTGCGACCACCTTTCTGAGGGCCGTGCCCACGAGTCCCAGACAGGGGGGCAAGGCGGGCACTTCCAGGCCTGTAAGCAGCCCCATCCCCCCACCTGGGGGGGCTCCCAGCAGCTCCTGCTCCGCTGCACACACCCCCAGGCTCTGCCTCACCCCCACTGGTGGGCTAACAGGTCATACTGCACGGCCAGGGTCCACCCCAGGCCCCCCACCCCCGCTGCTGTCTGCACCTCCCTCCCCCTTCCAGCTCCCATGATCTTTCTCCTCCTTTTGGTGAACAAACCACGGGCCCTGGGGGGAAACCGAGTGTGTCTGATCTGCAAGAGGCCTGCAGCCTACCAAGCAGCCAAGCAAACAGGCCACGCAGGGGCCGGAGGCGCTCAGGGTGAGGCAGGCCTGGCCAGCAGCATGCACCTGTGCGCCCCCGGGTCCCTGGGACAGCGAGCCCCGCTCGGCCCCTTGCTGCAGGCACCCTGCTGGGAGGGGCGCGTGGGGTTGGCCCGGGCCGGGGAGCACGGCCCTGCTCCCTGCTGCTCTGCTTTCCCGGGGTGGAGCGGGAAAGGACCGAGGTGCACTCCGGAGCCCTCGGGGCACGCCTTTGGGTCACTGGCTCGCACCTGCTTTTCTGTCTCCCCAGGGCTTCCATCTGGCTCTCGTCTGGCTCACGCTTCCATCCCAGCACCAGCTAATTGCCACAGCTCCAGGGCCCACCGCTTTCAGGACGCGCTGAAGGACAGGCCTAAGCCCTGTCTACATAAACACGAAGAACACTTGGCTCCACTGAACAGGAGGCCTTTTGTTTGCTAAGCCACCCTCTTAGAAGGAAAAACATGTCATTTCCAGAACCGGAACAAGTCAGCAGAGAGGTAAAAAGAAAGTTCAACCCAAACCTTTTAGGAGAATTAAGGTCCCCCGAGCTGGGAGGGCGGGGGCCTGCTGGAGGGGCCTTGCCCCTATCGCCCACTTGCCAGGCAACTCGCACTGTGAGCAAAGCAAGGAGCCTGGTGACGGCTCCGCTAGGCCAGGTGAGAGAGCCCCGAGGCACCGTCACCAGCGGGTCTTCAAGAAGCCCCCGGGCGGAGAGCTGGAGAGGGAGGCATCGATGGGGGGCTTGGGGGGGCCAGGCCAAGGACCGCGTGCATGCCCCATGGTCGGCAGGCCCCACTCACTGGTGACCAGCTGGGAACAAAGTGCGATGGTGGGACCCCTGTGGACACACAGACCAGACGGGGCTCCAGCGGGCGAGGGCACAGCGCCCCCTGCGGGAAAGCCCCCGGCACGGGCCCTGCAGGCGGAGGGCTGACAAAGACCACCGCTCCAAGGACAGTGACGCTCCGGAAGACACCGGAGTGTCCGACCGGCAGGTGTGGGGTGAGCTTTGAGGGCTTCTGGGAGCAGGGTGGGGCGCCGCCTCCGCCTCCACCCCGTCTCTGCCGGCCAGAGAGCAGGCATTCGGCAGCCAGCTCTGCCCGGGACCCTCCGTCTGGGTGCCCGCAACCCCCACCCCGCCCTGGCTGCGTCAGGTCACAGGGGCCCCTGCATTCGGCCGCCTCTCTCAGCTTCAGGCCCTGCACTTCCTGCCCTACCCGCTGAAGGTACCCTTACTCGATTTCGCTGATCGCACCTGTTAGCGGTGGGTTTTCTAGTTTTACTTTCGGGAGGAAACATTCAAAGTTTCAGGGGCAATTTTCAAGGCTTCTTTCTTACTGGTTCAACTATGGAACAGTATGCAATACTTGAATCTGATTTAAGGTTTTTATATTTCAGACACTAAACTGAAAAAAAATCAAAGCCAACAGGCACAAAATAGGTGCTAAAAATCTTGCCAGGGATACCTGCGTTTCAACTCGCCTACCTGCGTTTCTGTCACTGAATAATGAACAAGAACCAAGCAATTCTCCGTATTACTGAAGTGCTCGTTCTACCTAAAGGCAAAGCCTATGAAAGCACCCACCGAGGAGTTTTCCGTTTGTTTCTGTCTGTTTCCGCCTTTCTGATCTCAATTACAACTCCCACAGGACAGTGAGAACTTTGGAAATCATTAGATCAAAGGAACAAGTCACCCATTAGGTTCAAAAGACCCAAGTGCCCTAAAATAGGCTGAGAACGCATCGTAAAGATAACCCTTGACAATTAAGTGGAAAAGCCCTCTTTAGGCTTAACACAAAGCTGGCTTCTTAAATGTGTTTAGATATGAGAAAAACACAAACAGGGTTGGATATAAGACTTAAAAAAAAAAAAAGGTACAGGAAAAAAGAGCAACAGTTTGTTAACTCTCTAGCTTGCACACACCAGAGGTGAGCTCCCCTCCCCAAGAGAGCCTGGCCAGACTTTGCGGCCCCCTCAGAGAAACCTGAGGGCCCCTTGAGAGCGCGAGCAGCTTGCAGGGGATGCTTGAGTACAGCTCTGCCACTTAGACGCAGGGACGGTCTAACCACGTCCGTCAGGAACGTGGAAACAACAGAGTGCGGGAAAACGACCAGCGGTGTGGTGAGTGAGAGTTGTCAAAAGCCAAGGCTTGTGAACGAGGACCCTCGCCAGGAAAAGCTTTGGAGATGGGTCTCTTGCCCCCTCTCTAGAGAAATTTCCAGAGTGGTTTTCTAAGTCGTGGCCTCACTCTGAGTACCTACCAAGGGGTACTCGGCCTGCTCCCCAAAGCAGACCCAGGAGGACGAACACGGGGCTGCTAAAGGGAAGGCGGTAGCTCAGCCTTTGGGACAGGAACGCGGGTCCCGGCAGCCGGGGGCTTCTAAGGCACCAGAACGGAGTTCCTGAGGGTGAATGGGGGGGGGGCTCCAGGGGGTCTCCATCTGAAAGGGCGAAGGCTGCCGGGGCAAGACCTGCGGGCCGCCCTGTCCGGAGCTGAGTGCGGGCTGGGGCGGCGGGTCCCCGGGCCCTAGGGCTCGGCCTAGGCGGGGGGCGTGAGGGCAGGGGCGGGGAGCCGGCCGAGGCGCTCGGGGCCTCACCTCGCACGTCCGCGGCCAGGGCCCGCCAGGTGGGCGCGTAGCCGATGCAGTGGCCGCACCACGACGAGTAGAACTGCACGAGCCAGGCGGCCGAGCTGTTGGCGGTGGCCGCGCGCACGCTGCCGCTGTCCAGCACCCACACGGCGTCCTCGCCCGCGCGGTACAGCCGGGCCGCGCCGCCCGCCCCGGGCCCCGCCGCCGCCGCCGCCGCCAGCAGCACGAGCAGCCACGGCGGCCGCGCGGCCCGGGGCGGGGCCGGGGCCGGGCGCCGGGCTCGGGGCGCCGCGGCCGCTCGGGCTCCCGGGCTGCGCGCCGCCGCCGCCGCCCCGGCCGCCGCCATGTTGGAAGTGCCGCCGGCGAGGCGCTCGGGGCCGCCGACCTTTCACCCTGGCAACCGCCGTCACGTGCCTGCGCGCCGGCCCCGCCTCCGCCCCGCCCCCTCGCGGCCCGGCCCCGCCCGCCGTGCGTGCGCCAGGCCCCGCCCCCGCCGCGCCAGGCCCCGCCCGCCGTGCGTGCGCCAGGCCCCGCCCCCGCCGCGCCAGGCCCCGCCCCTTCCGCGCCAGGCCCCGCCCCCGCCGCGCGAGCGCCGACTTCACCACCTCCCTATTAAAATTCCTCACCCATCCCAAATCTTACTGTGAGATAAAACAAAATGAGGAGTCGAAACAGTTTAGGTCCCATAAAGACTCCTTTAATGATTAAACAAAGGCATCTTGCCTTTTCCTGCCCAAAGCGTATTTCTCCGTTCAGGGTAAAGCTTGGTCCAGGTTGGGATGGCCCGTATTTTTCTAAAAACCAGGGCAGTAGAGGTTAGTTGTGCTGTCTTTTACCTGTGACTGTGACGGGTCTATTTAAACGTTCAAGACGTGTTGGTTAAAATCCATATATAAAATTTTGCAAAATTTCTTTCAGAGTCCATGTAAATATTTCATTAAGGTAGTTCAACGTATTTACCAAATTGTTCCACGAAATGTTTATTCCAGTTTAGAGACAATTTAGTGAATTGTTCGCAGGAACTCTGTTCAGCAGGCCTGAAAGCGTAATGCTCTCCAGCCATTTTCATTCCCTGCACTCAAGTCGCAGTCCAGGGCGGATTCTGATGGGTTTATTTGCTCCTGTGCCCAATCCGTGGTCAAGGGTGGACGTCCTGCCTCAGCTGATAGTCCCACCACCTGCACATCCAGTGTGAAAGGGGCAGGTAAAGTAAAATCGGGATATGGTCACCTGAGAAGGGAGACAATGGACAGGTGTAAGCCACAGAAGTCCCCTGCAAGGAGCACCGAAAGTTTTCCCCATGGGTCCTGGGGTCCCTAATAGGACACAGGAAGTGGGAGTCCACAACTCGAGGCCCCAAAATCAGATAGTCACTGAACGTTAGGATGAAGGCGCTGGCACACTCATACAAAAGCCTCTTTATTATTTACATATTATCTGCAATAATGAAAATATATTTACAAACATGGCATTGGAATTCCATTTTTTATTATTGTTATTATTTATGCCCGCCCTTGTTGTTTGCACTTGCTGTGTCCGTTTGTCTTCCTTGAAGCTCTGGGAACCAATCCCAGGACCTCCAACGTGGGAGGAAAGTGCCTAATCGCTTGAGCCACCTGTTTCCTACTTTGTTGTGTCTCTCATTATGTTTATCTTCTTGTCTCTCTTGTTGTGTCATCTTGTGTCAGCTTGCTGTGCCTGCCTGTCACGTCAGCTCACTGTCTTGCTCATCTCCTTTAGGGGGCACGGGGAACCTCCACTCCCTGCTTTGTTGCCTCTCTCATCATGCTTTTTTTTTCTTCTTGTGTCTCTCGTTGCGTCAGCTTGCTGCACCTGCCTGTTGTGTCAGTTCCCCTTGGTGGTGACGACGCGCGGGGCCCCAGGGCACGCGGCGCACAGGCGGGGAGGGTCAAGCCCCAAGCCCCCTTCAGCGGTCTCACTGTCCCGCTCATGCAGCTGTCCCTTCCCACCCCCCACGTCCCCTCCCCGGCTCAGCCTCGGCTCTGCCGAAACAGGTTCTGCCAGAGGCGGGGTGAAGAGCCGGCAGGGGGCTTGGTCGGGGACCCTCTGCGTCCCCCTCCCTCCTGCACAGGGGACTTGTGTTCAGGACGGAAGACCACCGCCCGGTCTCTTGGGGGATTCATATTGCAGGAGGTGCAAACACCGGCTGAGCGCGTGCTCCGTGCCGGGCGCCACGTCCTCCCTGCCTCGCTGACCACAGCTGCCCTGTGGAGGGGGCGGCCCGAGGCTCGGGGCGCGGGACGCTGCACATGCCCGGGAGCCAGGGGGTCCTACAAGCAGAAACTCCTGCTCTCAGGACCTGGAGGCGGGAGGCTAAAATCAAGGCGAACCCAGGGGGAGCAGCTGTCCCCGGCCTCTCTGGGCCTCAGGCGGTGGCCACTGTCCTTGGCCTTCCTTGCGTGGACACAGCCCCCAGCCTCTGTCCCCATTGCTCCATGGCTGGCTGCCCTCTTTTTTTTTTTTGAGATTTATTTTATTTCTCTCCCCTTAGTCTGCTCTCTCTGTCCATTTGCTGTGTTCTTTTGCGTCCGCTTGCATTGTCAGTGGCACTGGGAAACTGCATCTTTTTTGTTGCATCATCTTGCTGCGTCAGCTTTCCGTGTGTGCGGCACCACTCTTGGGCAGGCTGAGCTTTTTTTCAGACAGGGCAACTGTCCTTGTAGGCGCACTCCTTGCTCATGGGGATCCCCTATGCGGGGGACACCCCTGCATGGCAGGGCACTCCTTGCGCGTGTCAGCACTGCACATGGGCCAGCTCCACACGGGTTAAGGAGGCCCGGAGTTTGAACCCTGGACCCTCCATAGGGTAGGCAGACGCTCTGTCAGTTGAGCCACGTCCACTTCCCTGCCCTCTGTCTTGGTACCCAAATGCCCCCCCATGCTATTGGCTCAGGGCCACCTGATGCCACATGCCTGATTTCACCTCCAACAACCGTTTCCAATCAGGTTGCCTTGGCAGGTACGGGGGGTCAGGACATCAGCACGTCTGCACCCCACGACAAGGGCTCGGGAGGCCCTGAGGTCCAGGCCACGATGGGCTGGGCGGCCTTGGCTGTAGGAGGGGTAGCCCACACGGAGCCTGCCCGGGAGAAGCCCCCCACAGCGGTCAGGGGCTGCATGTGCGCCCCCCAGCCTGCAGTCGGGTTGTGCAGACAGCGCAGCCTGCCCTGCCCCGCACTCCTGGGTGTCGGGGACGCTCCCTTACCTGGTGCAGGGAGAGGCAGCTGGCACTTGACGGCTGCCGTGGTGGGCGCGGGACAGGGACCCTGGCAGCCGGGGGCATGTGGGAATTCCTGGGGGCCCTGGAGGTGGCCTGGGGGGCGGGAACCGCGGGGCAAAGGGCGGGCTCCCTCAGCCTGGCTTGACCCCCGGTCAGAGGACCCCCACGCCCCAGACCAGGCGCACCGGGCATGGGGCGCCCGTCACAGGCGGCCCCCGCGGCCCTCGAGCATTTCACAAGCGCGGCCGGGCGGTCGCCGGGGCGGGAGCCCAAGGCCTTGTTGAGGCCACCTGCCGATTTGGGACTTAGGGCCGCGCTGCAGCCACACCCGTGGGCATTTTAGGCGGGAGAGAGGGAGCTGAGCCAGGCGGATCACGGGAAAATGAAACGTCGGGTTTAACCGAGAAATAAGCGTGTTCTGTGAAAGATAATGACGCTGCGCAAGGCTGGAATCAACGCTTAGCGGCCCCAGGGGTTACCGTGGGCAGAGGCAGCCGAGCATCTGACCTGAAGGAGAGCGGCCTTGGGCTGGAGGTCCTGCGGGGCAATTGATCTGACAGCCCTCGGCTTTACGCACCTAACGCTGCCTGGCATTGGAGGTGCCTCGCCCACGCGGTGGATCCTTTCCCCCGCAGCCAGGGTCACTGGAGAGCGCTGGTTCTTTGCTGTCGTGGAGGGCCTTGCTGGCGTTTTCATTAGTTCTGAGGCGCCTCCTCCCGGGAGGCCTCGTGCCAGCTGGAGCCGCCAGCTCCGACCCCACGGCCGCGCGACGAGCCATCGAGCCAGAGACAAATCCGCAGAGTTCCCGTGCGGGAGATTTATTGCAGGGCCGTGCACGTGTGTGTAAAATACATAATTCCTCTTGCATAGCCTCATAAATCCAAAAGGGTCAGCAATAAATAGAAAAAAGGGAAAAAAGTACACACTAATTTGTTCAGAAAACTGGAAAGGAATCAATAAGAAAGCTATAGCTCAAAATGTTTTGAAATTGTACACGCGGAGAACACACAGCTCCTCCCCGCGAGAACTGGACTTCTGCTGCGCTCAGAACGCGCAGCGACGCCTGGGCTGCTGCTTCCCCAGCCGGGACCAGAGCCGGTCCCGGCCCTGATCATGGAGGTCAGGAGAGTGGCATCCTGCCTCGTTGGGTGGGCCCTGCCGTGTCCTGGGGGCCCATGGGGTCCCCAGAACTACTGGGCAGAGGGCACGGTGGCTCCATGCAGTGATTGGCCCTGCGGGGTTTTGCTCCTTCTCTGACCCAGGAACCCGTAAGAGCCCGGCTCTCCCAGGAGCCCATCAATGCTGGGTGGCGGAGCAGCTCAGGCCGGGGCAGCCTGGGTTCTGGACGAGAAGAGATGACCTAGTGAGACCAGCACCAAATGTCCCCGAGGCCAACTTGCTGCTCCCGCTGTTCCAACGCCCAGGCAAGCAGGGATTTTCCAATTCAAGAGGTAAACTGGAAAGGTCTAAGTAGGTGATTGATTGATAGGAGATTGATAAATATATGGATGCTAGATGAGCAACAGATAGACTGATAGGACAACAGATAGATAATAGATGATAGATTGGTAGAGATAAGTAATTGATTGACTACCAATGATAGATTAGATCAATAAGTGACAGATGGCTATCTATCACTAGATGATAAGCAATAGACAGGCAGACACAGAAAACAGGTGGCCAGATGGCTAGAGGGGAAGAGGACTGCTCTAGGACGTGGAAAGTAACTTCCGAGAGGTCCAATCACAGTATAAGTGGACCTCATCTCAGGAAACCTTAACCACAGTAGAGGTAAGAAAACAGACTCAAATACTGCTTCCTTTCTACAAGAAGAGATTGCTGAGCTCGTGTAAAAGCCACTCCTACTGCACAGAGATGTGGGTCAAGATAAAAATATCACCTCCCACTGAGCCCCTATTCTCGAGCACAGCCCCCAAAGACAGTGCCCGGGAACCCCTGAGTACACTGGGACGGCTCTTGAGGCCTCCCGTAGAGGGACGCCCACCTGCTCCCCTGTTCTGACGTCCCAGGGAAAACCTCCCTCAGGCCCCGACAAAGCCATGCAGCCTCACTGCCGTCCTGCCGTTGGGGTACTGGGAGGCCCCCGCGCCTTCGGCTTGGAGGTCACTGAGGCTGCATGGCTGCTCTGGGAGGGTGGGCTTCAGGGACCAGGCCAGCCCACCCTCCCCGAGGGCTGCAGCAGCCGCAGGTGGCCTGAGGCGGCTGCTACGCACAGCGGTCACGGCAGCAGCGGCCTGGCCCTCCGGCCCGCCACGCCAGGGCTTAGCTGCCCCCTCCTCACACGACCCAGGCTCTTCTCGGGGGAGACCATGATGACCACTGCAGCACCCTGCCCGGCCCCGAGTCCCCCATCCGCCCCCAGGGGCTTCCACCCCAGCGGGCTCTTCTCCAGCTGGCATGAGCCCTGCGACTCCGCAGGGGCCTTGTTCTCATGGCTTATCATCTTGTGACCCCTTTTCCCCCAGGAAATCCTCTCTTCTCAAATCAACAAACTCCTAGACATTCCTGAGTGTGTGTTCTGAGGGGCGCTGAAGGGGGGACTCCCTTGTGCAAGCCCTGTGGCCACCAGAGCCCACCCGGTGGACCCCTCTGTAAACGGCCCCGGCCCTGGGCATGGGGCCTGAGGATTTCTGCAGGGGACGGGGGCGCGGCCCACCCGGAAATGGGCGGGCGTCTCTCCCCGCCAGGACCCTGTCCTCACGCTCCTGAGCAGCGGGTCTCGGCGCCAGCCTTCACCCCCGCAGGCGCCCCTGCCCTCGGCAGCCACGGGGGACGCGGCGTTTGGCGCGGCAGGTCCTGAGCCCGTTCTGGGACGCGCGCTGGGCCCGCCGCCCATGGCGGCCCGGGGTAGGGCTGACAGCCTCTGGGCGGCCCCTTCCTCTAATCTGCACAGCTCAGGAGCACGGCATGTGCCCACCCCCAACCACAGACAGCCAAGAGGGGGGAAGACCCCCAGCCTCTGGAAGGCAGAAGCACGGCCCCCCCAGCTGGAGGGCCCCCCGCCCGCCCCAGCACCCCCGTCCCACTGCTGGCCTCGCCTCGGCTGGGCCCCGTCACCCGCCCCCGGGCGCCGGGTGTGTCCACAGGAACTGCTCCCTCTCCCAGTTGCGACGACTCCTCCAACTCCCTGACCGGTGGCCGGCCTGCTCGGCCTTCTAGGTCTTTCTTTCGGGTCAGGGGCTGGAGGGAGAGCAGACCCTGCACCCAGGAAGGCACAGACCTGGCGGGCACTGGTCGGTGAGTCCCCGCCTGGTCCAGGCTGAGGGCGGCTTCCCTGCCCCTTTTGGCCACCCGGGAAAGCCCAGGCTTCCGGGAGCCTCGCACATGCAATCGTACAGCAGTTTCTCAGCCCCCATCCTCACGTGCCTCATCAGCACTGAGCGCCACACCTCCCCCAAGACTGCGCGGCAGGCGCTCCACGAGCGCGGGGTCCCCAGGGCCGGCCCTCAGGGGGCCTCCCCCGCCCAAGGGCCGTCCCCACCCGCCCGCTCGGACAGCGCGGCTAAGGTGTCACGGAGAATCCTCCCGGAGAGCTGGGTGGACACCAGATCCACCGCCTCGGTGCATTCCGCGCGGCGGCCCGGGGCGGCGCTGGGGTGCCTGCCCGCGTCTCTCCCGGGTGGCGGCTCGACGGCCAGTGGGTCCTGGGGCCCAGGCTGGCCCTCCTCCTCCAGGCTGCCTGCGCCTCCCGTGGCCTCCTGGCCAGCAGGCCCGAGGGCCCCATCCTGGCTGCCAGCCACCAAGGGCCCTGGGTGTGGGGCCGCCCAGGCCGCAGGCCGCCCGTGTGGGGGCACGGCTGCCCTCCTGTCCCCGCTCGGCATGTCCCCAGGGTCCCAGCCCGCGGAGGGGGCCTCGGCCGAGCAGCGGCTGCCGCCCAAGGGCCCGGCCGCACATGCGAGGGCCTCCAGGCGCACCCCATGACCTGCCCAAGGTTTTGCTGGCCCGTCCCCGTCTTCCGCACTCTCAGAGTCCTGCGCCCCTTCGCAGGGCTTGCCACGAATGTCCTGCGCGAGCGCCCTGGGCCCCTGACAGGGGCCAGAGGAGGGCGGTCCTGCCCACCCTCTGTCACCAGCCACCAGCGGCCTTGGCAGACTGTCCCCAGCCTCGGAGGCCGGCCTGGACGGAGATGGGGGCTGTGCCGAAGCGCTCGGGAGCTCCCCGGGGGCAGGAGCTGCCCTCCTGCCCGTGGGGGACCCCAGCCGGCCGACCGGGTCAGACCACCTGCCACCCGCGGCCTCGCTGCCCACCACGGAACTGGTTCCTAAGTCTTCCCGGAAGTCGCCCAGTTCCCCCGGGAGGCCTCCGCCCCACCCAGCGCCCCTGAGGCTGAGCCCTGAGTCCTGGAGCCTCGGGGACAGGGCCCCCGGGGGACGGTCCTCAGACAGGGAGGACCACTCGTCGGTGGCCAGGGAGGTGTCCTCCCCCGGGAGTGCGAGCTCTTCAGGCGGGGATGGGAAGTCATCTGAGTGGGCACTGGCGTCCATGGCCGCCCCCTCTGCTTGGAGGGCCGGCGCGGGCGGGGGGGGCGTGGTGTCCCTGAGGGCGGAGGACAGGCCAGCGCTGCCGTAGGACAGCACTTCGTCGACAGGGGACAGGATCTCGGTCAAAACCCCGTCGGCCGGGGGGACACAGGCGCTGTCCCGGCTCGCGGCTGCTGGACGCGCCAGCCCGCTGGGGTCCCTCGCCGGAGCCCGGGGGGCCACGGGGACCTCAGGCTCGGGCATGGCCTCTGAGGGCCTCCTCCGAGGGAAAAGCTGTGGGTCGACGTCCTGGGAGCCATCCCGACGGCCAGCAGAGGCCGGCCGAGGCCTCGTCCGTCCTCCTCCGCCAGGTTCCGCTTCTCCCGATGCCGAAGTCCCCGAAGAAAAGGACAGCGGGACGTCCCGGTCACTGGATGGGAAGGCTGTGTGGGCGGCCGCAGGGGAACTCGGCGCGGGTGTTCCTTTATCCGGTGCCCCTGCCAGGGCCTCGTGCCTCTCCAGGAGAGGAGGGGTGGCCCGTGGGGCCCTGCCGTGCCCAGGGCCATCGGCAGGTGGGGAGCCCTCCCAGGCCGGCTCGGCACCAGCCCCGGGCCCTGGCAGGGTCTCCTCGCAGTCCTCCTGCCAAATCTCGCTGGAGGCCTCGGACAGCTCGGACCCCAGCCAGGGAGAGGGGGCATTGGGGAGAGGCCGCGCTGGGCCTCTGGCCACAGCAACGTCCGTGGAGGCCCTGGGCAGTGACGTGGGCGAAGGGCAGCCCAGGTCCTCCCAGGACCCGCTGAGCTCTGTGTCGGGGAAGTCGTCCCCTTCCGGGCCCGTCAGGGGGGTCGAGCTCCCAGACACGTGGACCAGGCGGGCGGACACTCTCTGGAAGTCCTCGAGGGACGGGCAGGACCCGCCGCCCACCGAGCCTGCAGACGGGGTGCCGGAGGACCCCGAGGCCCAGGAGGACCCCGAGCAGGTCCCAGGAAGCGCCTCGGAGCCCGAGAACACGGGGGGAGAGGGCCTGGGCAGGGGGCTGTCTTCGGCCCGGGCGGGGGGCGCCTCCCCCTCCGGAGCTGTCGAGAGAGTGGGGGGAGGACGTCAGTGATTTTCAGACCCTTCCAACGAGGCGGCGTCCCTGAGCAGCCCCCACCCAACGCCAGGTGGGCCCTCCACGGCCCCGGGGCCACGCACCCCACCCCGGGCAGACTAAACGTTGACGGAGCCTGCGCACTTGGCCCCACTGATGCCAACCCGCCGTCAACTCAGCCCGGACCCCCCAGCCCCCCATGGCCACGGGCCACGTCCTGAGCCGACAGCGCCACGTCCCAGGGTGCCAGGCCCTCACTGCTTTGTCCACAGATGGGCGGCTGGGGCTTCTGTTCCCGAGTGAGACGTGGACGGCCCCAGGCAGGGGCACCTACAGGCCCGAACTGCGCGGCCGCCCTGGCAGGGGAGGAGGGGGCAGGGGGGGCGGCAGGCGGGCAGGGGGCTGTGTGCTGGGCCACAGGCCGGCCTCGACTGGCCCTTTGTGGCAATTCCTGGCAGGGCGGGGGACGGGGCTCAAGGGGGCTTCACCTGGAGACGCAGCGAGCCAGGCGGCTTCCAGCCAGCCAGAGCAGGTGCTGGGGTCTGCTGGCCGAGAGGCGTCGCTCCTGCAAACACGGTCACAGAGAGGTCCTGGGGTGCCTTCCGGGGGCACCCCGACCCTCAAGCCTCCTCCCGGGCTCACTTTCTGGGGCTCTTCAGTGGAGTCAGATAAACCTAATCACGAAACCGCCTCAGCGCCCTTGAAAACGTCCCCATCGGCCATCTCAGCCAACGCCGGGGGGCTGGCAGGGCACGGGGCTTTCTGGTGGGGGCGGGGGCTCGGCCTGTGCTGAGGGTCCTGCCTCAGCTCCCGCTCGACCACCCACAGAGCCCTGGAGGGCACGCACGCCCCGGCAGGGCCCCCCTGCTGACCCCATGGCTTGACCTTGGGGGGGCTCCTGGGCACTTTGTTTCCAGGGTGCACCAGGCCCGGGGGGTGCACAGAGGGCCCAGGACGGGGCCCGGGAGCCAGGAGGGCCACCGGAAGCAAGGGGACATGCCTGCCGAGCTGTCTCTGTCGTCTCGGCACCCCCACACCCAAGGGCCCAGCCCCAGCCCGCCAACCCGGCAGCCCTCCCAAGCCCCCACCTCTGCTCCTCTGAACACCAGCTCTCCACTTCGTGGGGCTCCCCCAGGGGGCTCTCAGCGGACTCCAGACTCCATTCTGACCCCACTCGGCTGAGGCTGCTTTCAACCTCCTGCTGGGGACACACAGAGAAATGGCACGAGTCAAGACGTGGCCACCCCTGGACAGGGCGCCTTCCTCTGCCCAGCGTCCACCTGTGTCCTTCAGCCGTGGACAAAGCCTTGTGCTTCCACGACGGCCATGGTTGGGGGGCAAAGTCCAACCCCCAAAGAGGGCCATGGAGACCCTTCCCACCAAACAGGCCCCCCCTGGCTCCAAAGGCCATCAATGCGCTTTCCCTTCTACAACAGGAAGGTCCCATCAATATGCCACGGCCCTTCTGCCACGGAGAAGACAAAACACGCCGTGGCCATCCCGCCATGGAAAGGCCTCATCAACATGCCACGGCCCTCCTGCCACGGAGAAAACCCACTGATAGGCTGTGGACCTCCTGCCACGAGAAAGACCCACCAACACCCTGTGGGCATCTTGTCACAAAAAGACCCACCAACAGGTTGTGGCTTCCCTACCACGAGAAAGACCCATCAGCAAACCGTAGCTCTCCTGCCACAAAAAAGACCCATCAGCACCCCACGGCCCGCCCACCACGGAAAGGCCCCATCAACACGCCGTGGCCCTCCCACCTAGGAAAGGACCATCGTTCATCTTTTTTCTGCCCAGGTGTTGAGTCTTGGGGTGAGACCCAGAGACCCCAAGACCACGAGACCAGCACGAGCCTGTCTGGGAGGGGCCCAGAGGCTTCCATGCCAGCCACACCCGCATCTGATGGGCGAGGTGACCCTGCTCCCCTCCCACCACCTGAGGCTAAGCTGGCCGGGCAGGGCCAGGTCAGGGCGCCACCAGGTCTCCAGAAGGGGAAAGCCAAGCCTTACACTTGCTTCCCCGGGATCGCGAGGACCGGCCCGGCCCGGGGAGCGCCAGCTCTGCCCCTGGCCATCCTGCGTGAGCCTTTCCGTCAGAGCCGGGACCTCCTCCTCGGCCAACACGGGGCCGGGGTCAGCCTGGGGGGCTCCTGCAAGACAAAGGGACCGTCAGCACTGATGGGCTCAGAACGCGGCGGGCAGAGGACGCGGCTTCCAGGAATTCTGAAGCCACGTGAGAAAGCTCTTCTTTAAAATTCCAAATGCATGCAAACCTCCCTGGTAGTGCCTGGTTAGTAAGAGGACATCAAGCAGATCACGAGGGAAGCGGACTTGGCTCAACGGATAGGGTGTCCATGTACCACATGGGGGGTCCAGGGTTCAAACCCTGGGCCTCCTGACCCATGTGGTGAGCTGGACCACGCACAGTGCTGATGTGCACAAGGAGTGCTGTACCATGCAGGGGTGTCCCCTGCGTAGGGGAGCCCCACGTGCAAGAAGTACGCCCCGTAAGGAGAGCCGCCCAGCGCGAAAGAAAGTGCAGCCTGCCCAGGAATGGTGCCGTACACATGGAGAGCTGCACAGCAAGGTAATGCCCCAAAAAGAGACACGGATTCCCAGTGCCACTGACAAGAATATAAGCGGACACAGAAGAACACACAGCGAATGGACAGAGATAGCAGACAACTGGGGTGGGGAGAGGGGAGAGAAATAAATAAAAATAAATCTTAAAAAAAAACACACACAAAAAAAACAGATGACTGGCTGCCCCTGAGCTTCGGGATCATGGTGCTCTAAGTCCCAGAACAACCCTTTAGAAAAGCCCTTTTCCTGCTTCTGGGAGCAGCTCCCGGCTGACGTGCGCCATCCAGCAGGGCTGGCGGCACTGAGGACGCCCACGCCAGAGAAGAACACGCTCTCTGCCTCTAGGACACTGCCCACGCCGGGCAGCGGTGGGCACCGGGCAGGGGCTTCAGCCAGGCCTTCACCGAGCAGCCCACCAGCTTTCCAGGTTGTTCCACCTGAGGGACTAGCGCCAAAGGGAAGTGCTGCCTCTCGTCGCGGCCTTGGAGAGGCTGGGCGCCGCGGGCTATGTCGGACAGAGCCTGGACTCCCGTGGTGACCGTGAAGGGGCACCTTCCGGGGAGCCCCTTCCAGCCTGGTGTTTAGTTCTCGGCTACGCATCCGGCGTAGGCCAGTTCTCCTGCCTGGTGACTGGCTGGGAGCCGCCGTGAGGAAGCTGGGGACAGCCGACCCGGCGTGAACCCCAGGCCACTGCCCACCAATGAGGAGACCACGGCAAACCACTCGAGCCCTCGCCCCTCAGGACGTGGCAAGCGTCCACCTCTCGGAAACGGGGGCTCGTGTGCGGCCGCGGGCCTGGCCGGCCCCCAGGGCAGTGGCCTGGAGAAGGCCCCCCACTGTCCAGCCTCTCCGGCCCCGAGCTTCCCCACGGCGAGCAGGAGACCCCCTGCCCCGCCCCGACCCAGGAGGGGAGGCCTCGGGGCTAAGGCTCGGGAAGAACAAGCCGATGTGTGCAGAGCTCCCGCAGCACGCTGGTGTCCAAGTTACCCCAAGGCTCTTCAGATCCGTGAACTTGCAGCCGACAGGGCACCTTACGGTTTGCCCCTTTGCCCAGAAAAGCTGCCAAGTCACCTCCCACGAGAAGAGACAGAACGCGGGGCTCTCCCCGGGCGGGGGTCCGGGGGCGCTCCAGAAACCTGCTCTGGCTGACCCCTCCTGGCTCTGCCTGCTTGGTGGACGGGGCCGAGGCACTGGGGAGGACGCGCTGGACACGGGGCAGGCTCCCGGAAGGACAACGCAGAGGAGGCCCCAGGCGCCACTTGCAGGGGACTTACCCGGTGGCAGCTTCTTCGCTTCATGAAACCCGGACTGAGCTGCGGGGATGCCCCCCTCCGCCTCGGGCGACGGAGCCTGCAACGGGGAGAACGAGGCCCGGGGGTGCGGGAGCCTCCCGGGGGGCCACAGCGGGGACGGGTGGGGGTGTCTGGACCAGAGACTGGAGACCACCCCCCACCCCAGCCAGCGCCATGCACGGGGGCTGGAAGGCGGGCGCCCGGGGGTCCTGGTAAAGGTGAGGGTCCCGCCCGGCAGCGCGAGGGAAGGCGCTGGGGCACGTACAGGCGAGAGCCGGCTCCGTGCCCATCCAGCTCCCGGCGAGCCTGTGTGCTCAAGGCGCGGCAGGGGGACGAGGGGCCGCTGCCCAGGACCTGGAAGACACACGGGCCGGGGCGCCCCCTCTGTGGACCCCTGGCCGCGCCTCGACCCCCTGCGCTGCCCTCCCGCGGCTTTAACTACCGCTGCCCTGGAGCAGTCACTGCCAGCCCGCATGGCCTGACTCGCAGCACCTCTGCTCCCTGGTCCCCCAAACTGTGCTCCACAGCACCCTCGGGTCCCCAGATGTTTTCCAGGGGGGCCCTGTGCAGGGACAGAGCCCCGAGGCACCGTCGCCAGTGGGGCCTTGGACCCCCCCGTGATTTGGCGCCAACATGGCCTCTTTCACCCGTTCACAGAACACGTCCCTAAATCAGGGTCCCTGCTCCGAGGCCTCAGGTGAGAAACGGGGCCTGGGGTTGGTCAGCAGGGCCATGTCCTATCGGTGTCACCTGACACCCCCTCACCCGCGTGGGGGGCTGGCAGGGAAGGGGGCTCCTTCGGGCTGTGGGGGTGGGGCGGGCCGCCTGGAGCAGGAAGGGACCCCGGAGGTCCCCGCAGTGAGCCCACGTCCGCACCTAGCCCCTGGCACCCGAGTGGGACCCCAGCTGGAATGGGGCCTCTGCAGGTGGAGCCAGGTGAGGACTTCAAGGTGAGAGCAGCTGGACTAACCAGGTGGGCCCGAAATCCAGAGAAGGGTTCTCATGAAAGCAAGAAGAGAGAAGGCGCGGAGGGGGCGGCCACTGGGGACGGAGGGCGGCCACAAGCACGGACGCCTGCGGCCAGAGCTGGGAGAGGCCGGGCATCTCTGGAGGCACGCCACTGCCTGCACCTGGTTTGGGGACTTAGGGGCACCCAGGCGTAGTACTTGTCCCGGGAGAGCGCTCAGGGCGGGGGACGGCTGGGGGCGGGGGCGGGGCCCCTCCCGAGCTCCGCGGGGGGCTGGGGCCAGGGGGGCTGCTGTGCCTGGGGAGCGGGGCAGGTGACGAAGGCACCCAGCAGACCTCGAGCCCCCTTCAAAGGCCCGGCCGTGCAGGACAGGGCGGCGGGTGGGTGGGCACATCAGGCTCCGCATCCCCAACGATGCGCCCGGGAAGGCTGACCCCCGCCCACCTGTCTAGAGACCCCGTCCGAGGGTCCGTCTGGCAGCAGCGAGGGCTGCATCCAGCCCGTCAGGACCCCTCCAGGGCAGGGAGCTGGTCGGGATGGCATGTGCTGGCCGCCCGGCCCCCGCTCCGAGTCTCCAGTGCCCGGTGGGTCTGCCTGGACCTCTGTCCCCGTGGCCCTTTCTTGCCCTTGGACGGGAACAGAGGGGCTCAGGGACTTGGGCCCACCACCGAGCTCAGCGCTGGGGACTGGGGCGCGCACCTGACCGCAGCCCAAGGCTGCCCCGAATGGCCCAGGACCCCCGAGGGAGTGACTGCCTGTCCCCACGCCGGCCGCTGCCCCGCCCGGTTACCTGGACCGCCAAGGCTGACCGCAGGCGTGTCCTCTCCCCACGCCGGCCGCGGAGGCTGCCAGGGACCGTGCTTTGCCAAGGGGGGCGGCGCGCTGCCCTGCAGAGCAGGGGGGCTGCAAGGCAGGGCAGAGGAGAGTGAGTGACCGTGGCTGGCCCTCCACGGTGCCCTGCCCTGGGGGCAGCCCCGCGCCACGTCCAGGGATGGCCAAGGGGTCCACGCACCAGCGGAGGAAGACGGGGGGCTGGCCCTCCTCGCCGGCACCTTCCTGAGCTGAGCGCCCCAACAGGGCCACGGTGGGGTGGGGGGGGGGAGGTGGGAGCTCGGCACGGGGCGTGCCCGGGGGGCAGGGCTGTATGTCCGTCTGTCCCCCAGCACAGATGCTACCTCTTCTGGGGGTGGCACCTGTGGGGCCCCCAGCTGGCACCCCGAGTCCCCATGTAAGCCCCCAGCGCGGCCCACACCTGCTCCGGGCGCTGGGCCACCCTGGCCGGCTCAGCAGGGCCTGCCACCTCAGATCTGCCCGGCCAACCCTAGAACATTCCGCCGCGCTCTCGGCACCCTCGGCAAGGCTGGATTGCCGCCCGCACCCTGGAGGCCGCGGAGGGGAAGGCGTAGTACACTCGAAAGTTGTGAGATTGGGACACGCTGGCTCGGGTGTGCCATGAAATTTACAAAGAAAAGATGAAAACCGCCCACCCTCTGTGTTCCGGAAGATGGTGTCCTGCCAAGACCCTCCCCGTGTGACTCTGGGGGGTGGGGGGGCCCTTTGTACCTGGCCCAGGCCAGGCCCTGACCCCCGACTCCCCTCCTCGGCCTCCTCCACGCCCAGCTGACCCGCGGGTCCCCCAGATCAATGAACTAGAGGCTCCTTCACCAAACTCGGGGGACGCGCCTCTCCTCCCCGGGCCCTGCCCCCTGGGGGCCCCAGGACACACGCGGGGCTCTTCCGCCGGACCCCGCCCCGCCCCGCTGCCTCCACCTCCCCCTGCGCGCTGCAGCCTGGTGGCCAGAGCGTGCTGAACTGCAGTGACCCCTCGCCCCACCCCGTCGGCCCAGGCACGTCTCCTTCCTCCCCAGGCATGGCCGTACTTCCCCCCAACGGGGACCCCCAACGCCCACCGTCGGGTTCCAGACCCCCGTAGGGGTGTGCCCCCCAGGTCACCCAGTCCACTAACAGACCCCCCCTCCTTCCCCCCGCCCCCCCGATCAAACTTTCCGTAAGAGGTGACAGGAGCCTGGAAGCCTTTTAAACACTCCCGGGACTTGCCCTCAGCAGCACGTGATTTCTAGTCAGTGGGCAAGGTGCATCCGCACACCACCCCAGAGCAGCCGAGGTGCATTTGCACACCTGCCATGGAGGACAGCCGAGGTGCGTTTGCACACCGCCCCAGGACAGCCAAGGTGTATTTGCACACCACCCCCAAGGCAGCTAAGGTGCATTTGCACACCACCCCCAAGGCAGCTAAGGTGCATTTGCACACCACCCCAGGGCAGCTAAGGTGCATTTGCACACCACCCCCAAGGCAGCTAAGGTGCATTTGCACACCACCCCAGGGCAGCTAAGGTGTATTTTCACACCGCCCCTAGGGCAGCTGAGGTGCATTTGCACACCACCCCAGGGCAGCTAAGGTGTATTTTCACACCGCCCCTAGGGCAGCTGAGGTGCATTTGCACATCTCCCATGGAGGACAGCTGAGGTGCATTTGCACACCACCCCAAGGAAGCTAATGTATTTTCACACCGCCCCAGGGCAGCACAGGTGCATTTGTACACTGCCCCAGGGCAGCTGAGATGCATTTGCACACTGGCCCAAATTCCCAGAGGCAATGAGGAAGCATGAGGGGCTGCCCAGCCCCGAGGGTCCTGCGAGGACCCCCTTCCCTTGGGGAGGCTGGCAAGGAGCTGCTACGGACAGCCAGGGCCTGCAAAGCCGCTCCCACGGGCAAGCCCCTTCCCGGGTGGGGCCGTCTCCCACCCCTCGCCCCTGGCCCCCACGAGGTCGCTGCTTCCAGAGGCTTCTGCGATCAGAGTCCAGCAGACAGCCGGGCCGGGCAACCAGGACAGAGCCTCAGGCTGTCGAGAGTCCTCCAGGTTCCAGAGAGAGGGTCAGAGCCTGCCAGAGCACCCGGAAGCTCCCGCTGGGAGAAGCTCCCCTCCCGCGGCCGAGCCTGGGGTCGGGGGGCCAGGCAACTGACCCTCCCGGTGACTAAGTCCTAGCGGCACCGCTCACCCTGCCGCGGGAGGCAGATGGGGGGCAGTGGCTGTGTGGCTGGGCCTCAGAGTCCCCCAGGCCAAGCGGCCCTGGCTGGTGGCCCGGGCTGACTGCTGACCATGAGGCCGCCGTGGACACGGGGATCAGAGAGGGGAGGATGAGCCAGGAGCACGCCACTGGGTCCTCGGTGCCCACGACCTCTGCTCCACTCCCCTCCCTCCCCTCCCCTCCCCCTCCTGCCTGGCCCAGCGCGGAAAAGGCTTTCAGTGGCCACCCCCTGGACTCACTGTGTGCTGTGCAGGCCCTGGGGGCTTCTCCAGGGGCCGTGGCTGGTGGGGCTGCTGGGCCCATGCTGTGTTTGGGGGCATGAGTGGCCCTGAGCCCACCCCTCCGGCTGCCAGCTGGTCTCCCAGCTGCTCTCCAGGGCGGCCTTGGCTTCAGGGCTGGAAGGCTGCAAGAGAGAGGACATGGCGAGCCCAGCGTGGGTGCCTCTGGGCCATGACCTCTGGGCCCACCGCCTCCCAGCCCACAGCCTCCCAATCCACCGCCTTCCAGGCCCCTGCCTCCAGGCCCACCGCCTCCCAGCCTACCGCCTCCCAGCCCACTGCCTCCCGACCCACCGCCTTCCAGCCCACTGCCTCCCGACCCACCGCCTTCCAGGCCACTGTCTCCAGGCCCACCGCCTTCCAGGCCACTGCCTCCAGGCCCACCGCCTCCGGGCCACTGCCTCCAGGCCCACCGCCTCCAGGCCCACCGCCTCCCGGCCACTGCCTCCAGGCCACTGCCTCCCGGCCTACCGCCTCCCGGCCCACCGCCTTCCAGGTCACTGTTTCTAGGCCCACCACCTCCCAGCCCACCGCCTCCTGGCCCACCGCCTCCCAGCCCACCGCCTTCCGGGCCACTGTTTCCAGGCCCACAGCCTCCCGGCCCACCACCTCCAGGCCCCCGCCTCCAGGCCCACCGTCTCTGGGCCACTGCCTCCAGGCCCACCGCCTCCAGGCCCACCGTCTCCAGGCCACTGCCTCCAGGCCCACCATCTCCGGGCCACTGCCTCCAGGCCCACCGCCTCCCAGCCCACTGTCTCCCGGCCCACCGCCTCCAGGCAGGCAGGGCAGCTGAGCCCCATGTCCTGGCCCCACAAGCAGGCACCCTTCAACCGGGGGGGCTAACAACCTCCCCAGGGATAGGTGCAGATGTGGGGCGCAGGTGGGCTGTCCTGGCCCGGGGCCCCTGGCTCACAGGGCGGGCAGGCAGCACCCCCAATCCGGCAGCTTCCTGTGGGGCGATGCCACTCCCCCAGCTCAGGGGAGAGGCTGCTCGGGCCTGCCCCTCCCCCACTGGCCGTCATGCCAATGGGCTGAGGCAAGGTCGTCTCAGAGTTGGGGTCTCCTGGGGGGCCCCCCCTCCGCAAGGAGCCCGGCCATGTCCACAGCACTGCCCCTGCTCCCGCAGCCCTCCTGCGGCCCCCCGCCCCCCCGCTCCCCCAGCCCTGCGTTGCCCCACCTGCGGCTCTGGCTCCACCCTGTCCTCTGTCACCTCCAGCCTTTCTGGTCCAGGACACCTCGGGTCCCAGGTGCCCACACAGAGCGGCCTCCCCTGGGCCGCTGGGGGCCGCCCTCCCGCAGATGAGAGCACCCACCTGAGGCGTGGCCGGGGCCCACAGGTCCTGCCGCAGGTGGGCCGTGGACAGCTGCAGCGACAGGATGTCCCTCTGCAGCTGCAGGAGCAGCTTCCGCTCCCGGTGCGCCCACAGGTGGCTGCTCCGCAGGCGGCAGATTTCCTTCTGACCCCACCAAAGAGGCGACATCAGAGAGACGCCCACCCACACACCCCGCCCACGAGGGAAGGGGGCGCGACACCCCAGTGCCTGTCCTGGGCTGGGGCGCTCAGTCCCGGGCACCCCCCCCAGCAGGGCCGCTCCACCCCCCCCACCCACACAGCCCTTGCCTCTCGCCCCCCCAGGCTGGGGGTGGTGACACCCTGGTTTCCACTCCCTCCCCTTCGTAACCAGTGCCTTTACGCACAGCCCGTCTCCATGCATTCCTGGTCCCAGTGCGCGGTCCCCCGGGTGGGGCTGCGCCCCGAATCCTCACACCCCCTGGCGAGGGGGGCGGCACTCGTGGACCGGGTGGGGAAATGAGTCCCTCGCCCAGGGCTGCACGTGATGAGAGAAGGGGCCGGGCGGGACCTGCCTCCTCCCCCCCACCCCCCACGTGGCATCCTCGCCAACGCCCGTGGCGCCGTTCCGGGCGTGTGGTCCAGGCCGCCAGACCGGGCCCCCCGGCCAGGGCCTGTTCCATCCGGCCGACCTCACTGCCCTTCAACAGCCGGACCCCCTGGAAGCACTCCCCGCAGTCCCATCTCTCCCCGCCCTGGAGGGCGTCTGGGTCCCCTTCCTCTCACTGGCCCCTCGGCCTGCAAGCCCACCCCCCACCACTGCCCGCTCCCGAGCTGGGGGCCCTGAGCATGGCCAGCCCGCACCCCACAGGGGACACCCCACAGTGGCCCTGGCAGCAGCGCCCGCCCCCCGCCATGTGTCACCCCTGGCGGGGTCCCCGCCCTGGGTCGGAGTGCTGCTCTCAGCCTTCTCTGCCTCGGGCACCTGCTCTCCCAGGGGTCCGCTCCTCCCTGGCCCTGGGCGCAGTGGCCAGGGTGACAAGGTGGCAAGGCAGGAGCAGCGCTGGGTGGAGCACCGCCTCCACCGGGCCCTGCCTGCTAAACATCCCGGCTCCCGAGCATAGCTTGGAGCCCTTTATCAGATGAGGGAGCCGGGCAGGAGTACTGGGGAAACCGAGGCACTGCACCCTGGCTGGTGCTTGTCCCTCTGGCACCCGATCCAGGCGCCTTTTCAAATGAGGAAACAGAACCCCAGGGGCCATGGCTGGCTGAAGTCCGCGCTGTCCCCTGGCCCCTGACACTCCCTGCCCCGCGGGGTCCCACCAGGCTGGGACGGGGGAATCGGAGGTGCCGGGAGGCTCACCTTCCCGGGCGATCCGTGGGGGGCCTTACCTGCTCCCGCTGCAGGCTGGCCAGGACCTGCTGCTGCTGCTCCGCCAAGGCCACCATCGCTGCTTTGTCCCCCTTGCTCTCCAGACACCTGGGGGGAGCCGCGGGGGCCGCCCAGGGGATATGGAAGTCTCAGGGGCAGCCAGCCCTGGCTAGCCAGGCGTGCGTGGTGCACGGAGAGCCCTTCTCCTGCAGCACGGGCGCCTCGAGGGGCGTGGGCAAGCTCGGGAGTCCCAAGGGCAGGTGGCGCCCGCCCAGGCTGCTGGGCCAAGGCTCGAGCCCAACCCCTCCTCCCCACCACCGGTCACTCAGGCTGGACAAGGGCAGCGCCTCCCACCCTGGAGAACCAGCCCATGCCCGGGGCCCTCTGCGAGGGAAGCGGGCTGCCCGCCCCCACGGAGCACCCACTCACATCAGGCCACCAGCCTGGCACACCACCCGGCTGCTGGAGAGCATTGTAACTGTGCAACCCCCAACCCAACCAGCCCAAGCACCCTGAAAAGGGGCCTTTCTGGGCCAACTGGGCAATATCAGAGGCTAAAAAAATGTATTCTCATGTACACAGCAATTCTGCTTCCAGGGACCCATCTCAGGAAAAGACCTCTAGGGACAACCATTTGCAAAGACACTTTGGAAACAGCAAAAGGTGCCCTGCGGGCTGGAGAGATTACGCCGTCCCGGGGGTCTCTGGGCCTTCCAAGTGGAAACTCAAGTTATAAGAGCACCTGCAGCCTCTTTGCAGGTGGTTTGAAGGCTCCATGTGGATCTCCCGCAAAAAGAGCGGCAGGCGGGCAGGGAACTGCGCGTGACTGCAGCCTCATCTGCACTTCCATGAGGAACAGCTATCAGTGTTGGGATCAATACATTTTAGTCTATGGAAGTGGTTGTGGCGCTACCGATAGAACATCTGCCTACCATATGGAGGGTCCAGGGTTCGAACCCAGGGTCTCCTGACCCGCGTGGAGCTGGCCCATGCACAGTGCTGCCGTGCGCAAGGAGTGCCCTGCCACGCAGGGGTGTCCCCCTGTGTAGGGGTGCCCCATGTGCAAGGAGTGTGCCCCGCAAGGAGAGCCGCCCCGCGTGATAAAAGTGCAGCCTGCACAGGAGAGCCAAGGCAGCAAGATGATGCAACAAAAAAGCGACAGTTTCCAGTGCTGCAGGACAAGAATAGAAGTAGACATAGAAGAACACACAGCAAATGGACACAGAGAGCAGACAACTGGGGCGGGTGAGAGGGATAAACAAAATAAATATTAAAAAAAAAAAAACATTTTAGTCTACAAGATGCAGCGCCTGCTGGGGGCGTGGCCGGGCACCGGGGGCGTGGCCGGGCACCGGGGGCGTGGCCGGGCACCGGGGGCGGGGCCGGAGCCGCGCGCGTGCGCTCACCCTCGCAGATGCTCCAGCCAGGCCAGTTCCGTCTGCCCCTTCTCCTCGAGCGCCTTCTCGCGCAGGCGCAGCAGTGCGGCCTGGTGCTGCGCGCGCAGCTCCTCCTCCCGCAGGCTCTGCTGGAGCAGCTGGAGCGGGAGGCGGAGGGCTCCCTGGTCCGCGTTCGGGGACCCCTCCGGGGTGCGCTGAGGCGGACAGACAGGCCGGGCGCGTCACTGCCAGTCTGCCAGGCGCTCCCGGGGCTGGCCTCGCCAGGGGGAAGCAGCGCCCAGCTTCCGGGAGGGGCCGCTGCCTCCAGGAAGCCCTCGGGGTCTGCCCGCGGCGCTCCTGCCCACGTCGGAGGTATGCCTCTCTCGACTGTGAGATCCCCAGGGGCAGGGCCGGACCCCATCCTTTTGGCCTGTCCCAGCCCTAACTTAGGCCGAACCCCTGCGCAGCTTCAGGTACTGGGTGTCCGCAGTCTGGGCGGGGCCACGGCGGCCTGAAGCCTCCTGTGAAATGGCTGCCTTCACCTGTCACCTGGTGGGGCAGTGGGCTGGGGAGGCCGTGAGTTGGCGGGGGGCGCGGCACCCCCTGGTGCAGGGTCCCGGGCTAACGTGGCCTCAGGCCAGGCTTCCTGTCGCGCCGCCGCCCCCCAGGGGACTCCTGCCGGTACCTGGTGGGTGGACTGTTGCCTCCCTCGGCTGTCCGGAGGGTGGAGCCCGGCCGGGGGCAGCTGAGAGGGGGCAGTGCGGGGCCCCCACGCCTCCTGCGCCGGCCCTGGGGACAGAAGGCAGGCGGGGGTCACCGGGGGTCCTGAGCTGCCCGGCTCCAGGGTCTGAAAGCGCAGGCGTGCCTGGGCGGGTTAACGACCCCCTAAGCGGCAAGGCCCCATTCGAGGGCCTGGGAAGGAGTCCGCTGTTTCCTCTGTCCCCAGGAAGGTCAGGCGCGGCTCTGACGGGCAGCCTCCCACCTGCTCTCCTTCCGCAGGTGAGCAGGCAGGTGCAGGGACACCCAGGCCCGCGGGCGGCCGAGGCCAGCTGGAAGCCCGGGTTCCCGCCGCAGTCCGCCTCGCGCCTCCGCCCCCCGCTGGCTGGGTGTGATGGAAAATACGTCCCCCGCGGGAAGAAGAAAAGGGCAAAATAAAATAAAATACATCCCTGGGCACTTGCACTTCCTGCCAAATAGAGTCAAAGGGATTGGCTTTATCCTCTCACCTGAGAAAAATAACAAATAAATCAGTGGTTTTGAGAGACAGAAAACCAACAAGGTGAGGCGTGCATGCCTGCCCCAGCTTACCGCCTGAGGGCATCTCAAGGCCACTGCGCGGGGCGGGAGCTGAGGCAGAGCCCGGCACTCGCCGGAGTTGAGTCCAGGGGACAGAGTCCCAGAGGGGAGAGCTTACGGAGAGCCCCAGAGTGCAGGAGACCCCGGGAGCGCCCACCAGAGCGCTGAGCAGCGGACCCGTGGAAGGAAACTACCCGACGCCGTGAAAGAAGCATCCGGAAGGCTCAGAAGGCTGGCGGTTGTGCCTGCTTCCACTGGCCACGTTGGAAAAAGTCGGGTTTGGGCCCACTGGGTAGATACACAAAAGAACCGTGGTCTAGGGGAGCAAGTACCCCCGGCTCAGTGCTGCTCTGGGCCCACCTGATAACTAGAGCATCAAACTGTTCCCCAACAGCCATGTTCCAGAACGAAGCTCAAGGTTTCCGGGCATAGTAATTCAGCACCCAACATTCACAGCGTCTAGCATCCAGATTACCAGGGCATGCAAAGAAGCAGGGAAGCACAACCCATAGTGCAGCGAAAACTCAGTCAATTGAAATGGACCCGGAATCCACGCAGTTGTTAAAACTAGCAGAGAAGGACAGTAAACAGCTGTCACGGCTGCCTTTCATTTGTCTAACATGTTATGTAGAAACGTGGGAGATATGAAAAATAGGCCCAAATGAAACTCTGAGAACATCTGAGAGGAAAAAACACACTAGACGGGATTCATGGCGGATTAGACCTTCAGAAGGAAAAATGAACAAGCTTGTAGGCAGAGCAATAAAAACAACCCAAAAGGAAACAACAGAGGAAAAAAAAATCCCTTCCCCAAATGAAGAGAGTACAGTGTACGCACAACATCAAAAGGCTGGCAGATGGGTAAGGAGGCTCTGAAAGAGAAGAGAAGGGGCACAGAATACTGTCCAGCAACATTCCAAACGTGGAGAAAACCATAATCCACAGACACGAGACGTCGTCAACCAAGCCCAAGCCAAAAGCACATGAGGAGAACACCGGAGCCCGCCTCGGCCCAATCGTTCAAAACCAGGAGCAATGAGGTCCTCAAAGCAGCTGGAGAGGAGGACGGCAGCAGGCTTCTCCTTGGAAGCAACGCAAGCAAGATGGCAGTGAGGTCTGAAAGTGCTTGACGTGCTCAAAGAGAGAAGGGCAGGCTGGGATTCTATATCCAGCAGGCAGTATCCCTGAAACAAGTCACAGACACGCTGTGAGGGACACGAAGGACCCTTCCGCCGGCCGGCGGACGCTGGCTCTCTGTAAGGGAACAGAGAACTCTGTAAGGGGCAACTGCGTGGGTAAATGTGAAGGACTTTCTCCTGTTGCTTAAAACTTATAAAAAAGATCATCAACTTCAAAAGACAGTGGCCTCACTCCACGCCAAAGCACGGCGTGGGTGGCGGGGTGGCGGAAGGGAACCCTGCATTGATGCACGAGTGGTCTCTAAACCCACAACTTCTTTAATTAAAAAAAGTTTAATAATGACAGAAAATTGTGGAATGCATAAAATATTTAAAAGAAAAACGTATAAAGACACCAGCATACAGGCCAGGAGAGGAGAACTGGAATCGGAAGTGCTGTGAGGCCGTGGTTCAGCCAGTGAGGTGGTGGGACATCACCTTAAGGCTGCCTCTTACAAGCTAGTGCTGTGACTATAAACTCTAACAGAGAGTTTTAGCTCATGAACCAACAAAGGGGATAGAACGCCATCATAAAAATTGCTTATTTAATCCAAAAAAAGGTAGAAAAGAAGGCACAAAGAACAAATGGGACAAATAATAAACCAATAGCAAGACTCAGCCCTAGCTGTGTCAAGAACCATGATAAAAGTGAACACTGTAAATATCCCAACTAAAAGGCAGAGATGGCCAGATTGGATTTTTTTAAAGCAAGATTCAGGTATATGTTGCCTACAAAAAACATTTTAAATACAAGCATGCAAGTAAGTTAAAAGTAAAAGGATGGAAAAAGTAGACCATGCTAACAATTCAAGGGAAGCTAGAGTCGGAGCAGATGTGGCTCAAGCAGTTGGGCACCCACCCCCCACATGGAAGGTCCCAGGTTCTGTTCCCAGTGCCTCCTAAAGAAGACGAACAGACAATGAGCTGACACAACGAGCAGGCACAACAAGCAGACACAGCAAGCCGAGAACGAGCAGGCAGGTGAGGGAACCATGGGGGAAGGGGTTACAGAGAACGCTAGAGTAGCTGTAGTCACATCAAAGTCGATTTCTGAACAAATCCCATCAGCAGGGATAAAGAGGGCCATTTCATAATGACAGGAGCCAGTTCACCAAGAGGACACAGAAATCCTAAACTTGTATGTGCCTACTATCAGAGCTTAAAAATCCATAAAGCAAAAACAAACAGAACTGCAGGGAGAAATAGACAAATCCACCGTTACAGTAAAATTCCCCTCAGTAAACGATGGAACGGGGAGGTGGAAAAATCCACAGGGGACACAGGTGATTTGAACAACACTATCAAACAACTCCTATCCACCTGACTTTGTAGACCCTCCACCCAACGACAGCAGAATACACATTCTTTTCAAGCACGCACAGAACATCCACTAAGACGGACAGTATCAGGGGCCAAAAACCCAAATCTCACATGTTAAAAACCCGTACACTGTAAGGAGAGCCGCCCAGCGCCTGCCCAGGAGTGGCATCGCGCACACGAAGAGCTGACGCAGCAAGATGATGCAACAAAGAGAGACACAGTTTCCCAGTGCTGCCAGATAATGCAAGCGGACACAGAAGAGCACACAGCGCATGGACGCAGAGAGCAGACAGCTGGGGGGGGGTAGGGGAGAGAAATAGATAAAAATAAATCTTAAAAAAAAAATAAACCCATATGGTCTGCCCATGGACTGACCACATGAACTACACGGAAATCAGCCCCAGGAGCAAAGCCTCACGGTGCGGTGGGGACGTCCTCGCTCAGCCTTGGCCATGGCCCGCTCCGCAATGCCAGACGCTGTCCCGAGGTTTTGCCGCTGCACCCCTGTAACCTCAGACCCTCCTGCGCCAGCCACACTGGGCAGTAAGCGAGTTCAGCCCCATGCGTGGGAGGCCCCGGGAGGTGCCCGGGAAGAGCGCGGGGCCGCCTGCGCCCCCAGGAGACCGAGGCAGGCTGGGACGGGGTTTCAGGGCAGTGGTGACACAGCGCCCTGCGGTCCCCCCGCCACCCCCGGGAGGTAGAGGGCAGGACTTGGCTCCTGGGCCACACGGCCCCCGCGCTCTCCCCCGCTCGGCCCGCGAGTCTCGCCGTCGGCCGCTCTACCTGGCGTCTCACCCAAAGCTTTCTCGCTGTCACCCACACTCCCTTCCCCAGCTCCACATGGGCGGCGAAGGCGGCCTGAGGACCCGGAGGCAGTGGTGCCTGGTGGTCAACCCCCTGGGCTCCAGCGTCAGACAAAGCCCCGCCCCCTCCAGGCGCCCCTCCCGCCGTCCTGTGCTGGGCTCAGTTGCCCCGGAGGTGGGAGGCGGGGAGACGCAGGGAGGGCAGCCGTGGGCTCGCAGGGGGGGCTCGGAGGGTGCGTTTACCTGCAGGGGCCACCCTGCCCAGCCGACTGCCCCGTGGCTCAGGGCCCCAGGAGGGCGCGGCGACTTCTCGGCCCAGGAGCGGGTGTGCCCTGCCAGGGAGAGAACACATCAGAGGGTGCCGGTGGCCACCCCGTCCCCGGCGCCCCCCGCAGTGTAGAGCGAGGCCCCTCGCGGGGTCTGAGCCTCCACAGGGTGGGCAACGCAGCACCTGCCCGAACGCGGCGCCCTGTAAGAGCCTGGCGCCGCAGGGGCAGCCCCTCGCTCGTCCCTGCTGCTGACCCCCGTCCGCAGGTGCCCGGCTCTGGGGCCTCTCCTGGCTGGGGCCCGAGCGCCCGTGTGGGAGGCTTTGGCTAGGAGGACGGTACTCGGCCGGGTGGACCGCCCCTCCTGGCATTTACTCAGAGCTCTGAGTTTATGTCGCGGAGCGTTCTGTGGGGAGAGCCTCAGGGTTGCGGCAGAGGCCTTGCTGGACCCCAGAGCCCTCCTGTGCCTCGGTGCAGCCCCAAGGGGACGTCGTGGCCGGAGCTGCCCCGCCATCGGCCAGAGGGTGGGCTGGGCCTGGGCAGGCCAGGTGCTCTGCAGGAGGCAGGGCATGACCACCCCTTCTCCCACTGGCCCCAGCCAGCTGCTGCCCGAGGCCCTGTCTACTAAAGCTGTCACCCAGCTCCCCAGGGAGCCCCAGACCTCGAGGGGCCCCAGGGGCCTGGGCAGAACAGGCCAGAAGGCCGCCTCCAGGGGCCGGGGGGCTGCCCGTGCCCCTGCACCACCCACCCCAGCCCGGCAGCTGAGCAGCCTGCTGCCCCCTTAGGTAGCAGAACAGGGAAGCAGACTTGGCCCAGTGGTTAGGGCGTCTGCCTGCCACATGGGAGGTCCAGGTTCAAACCCCGGGCCTCCTTGACCCGTGTGGGAGCTGACCCATGTGCAGTGCTGATGCGTGCAAGGAGTGCCATGCCATGCAGGGGTGTCCCCCGTGTAGGGAAGCCCCATGTGCAATGAGTGCGCCCCACAAGGAGAGCCGGCCTGCGTGAAAAAAGCGCAGCCCACCCAGGAGTGGCACTGTACACACGGAGCGCTGACGCAGCAAGATGACGCAACAAACAGAAACACAGATTTCCAGTGCCTCTGAGAATGCAAGTGGACACAGAAGAACACGCAGCAAATGGACACACAGAAAGGAGGGCAGTGAAAGAGAGAGAAATAAATCTTAAAAAAAAAAAAAAAAGCAGAGCAGGAGCCTGGGTGGGCAGGCAGGGCGAGGGGTGCTGGGCAGGCGCCCTCCAGGTCGGGGGGCTCAGGGCCGAGGCCGGGCTGCCAGGGACAAGCACTCTGGCCCTGGCACGTGCCCCAGCACAGCCTGTGCCTCCTCGGGGCTCAGGTGGGGGGGCCCCCACAGGCTGGCGTGAGTGCCATGGGTGGGAGCGGTGGGGAGAGGCTTTGGCAGCCGCTGGCGGGAGCTTGAAGGCCCTCAGCACCCAGGGCTCGGGGGGGCCCAAGCAGGAGGTGGGAGAGGGCTGCCTCCAGGGGGCTGGGAGGACGGCGGGGCGGAGGCTGCGCCACACGCCCGGGCACCGAGAGGACAGGCCGCCTCGGCCGAATGAAGCAGGGAGGGGGCGGTGGGGCTCCTGAGCCCGACCCCTGTACCGAGCCCCCGCCCGCACCTCCCCCTGCGCTGCGGGGTCACCGCTGGCCCGGCCTCGGCCCACCTGGGTCTGGCCGTCCTGCGGTTCAGCAGGGCCGCCGGCTCCAGGCCCCCCACGCGCCCGCGGCTGCTCCGGCTCCCAAGCGGCTTCCGGCCCGGCCGGGGTCCCGGGGGTCCTGCGTTCGCCGCTGCGCGCGGGGAGGCGCTGAGCTCGGGGGAGGCGGGGGCCTCCCAGCCCAGCCCCCTCCTCGCCCCCCACCAGGGCAGGTCAGGGGCTCTCAGAGGGCAGGAGCAGCCCGAGCTGTGGACACTGGCTGGCCAGGGGAGGGAAGTGGGGGTGGCGGCTGCATGAGGGATGCCTGGGAGGGGACAGGCGTGTGGGCAGTCACCCAGCAGGCCAGGCTGGAGCTGGGTGTGCGGGGGAGAAGCTGAGCAGCCCCAGGAGGGGGAGGGGCAGGGGAGGGGGCCCAGCCACTGTGGGGCTGGGGTGCCTGTGCACATGTGCACAAACACACATGCACACCCACACGTGTATACACGCACACAGTACAGTGCACACAAGCACACGTGTGGGTGTGCATGAACACACGCACACATATGCACATACATACACATGCACAAACTGGCATACACAACCCACATGCACACCCACCTGTGCACACATGCACACACATGCAGGTGTGCACAAATACAAACACACACATGCAGACTGACATGCATACAGCACACGTGTGGGTGTGCACATACGGACACAGAAATGCACACGCACAAACTGACACACACCCACATGCACACGCACATGTACACATACGCACACGGTACAGTGTCCACACAGCACACCTGCCCACGTAGGCATGTGAACACACGAACACACATGCACAAACACACGTGCACACCTATGCACACATGCACTATGCGCTCCCCTGGCTCGGCAACCTTCTGGACGCTCCTTGCACGTCCATGAGGACTGCCTCCCACCAGCACTCCGTGGACCGAGGGCGCGAGCAGGAAGACGCGCCTCCCAGAGGGCCCGCCCCACCCCGGGCTCAGGCTCCGGCCTCCCGCTCCCCGCCAGCTGGGCCCCCGTGGTGGGGCCTGGGCAGCAGCTGCCCCCTCGAGGAGCAGGTGTGGGGCCGCCCCGACGCAAAGCCGCCCAGCCGGCAGGGCCAAGGACGATGGCACAGGCTGGCCGGGCGGAGCCGCCCAGGTCCCCTGCCCGTCCCCTCACGCGTGAGCCCTGCCAGGACGTGGGGTGCCCACACGAGCTTCCGGTGGGAGCCCTGGGGGCAGGTAGGCCCATGGGGGGCCCGTGGCTCGGGTGCTAATAGCCGGGGACACAGGTCCACGGGCCCCTGCTGGCCTCCCCGATGCCAGGCGGGCCTGGCACCCCAGAACTCCCACATGCGCCCCACCCGCTCGGAGAGCCCCCGCAAGGGAGTCCCTCACACAGGCCCCGCGGGCAGCTGCACCGCTTTGTGCGGCAAAGGCGAGGCCCACCCCTCACAGCAGAGGTGCTGGCTCCTCTCCCCACGCCTGACCAGCGCTGCCGCGGAGCCTCCCACGGGGCCGGGGTCCCGGCTGACCTCCGGCCGCTGCTTGAGGAGCAGGCTGTCCAGCAGCACCCGTGTCTCGCTGACCTCCAGCTCCGCCTGTTGCCGCAGGCCGGCCAGTGCCTGCCTCCGCCGCTGCCGCTCCAGCTGCAGGGAGAGCCCGGCTGAGCCCCGGCAGCTCCCCACCACCCCCCGCCAGAAGGGGCCAGCTGGGTGCTCCTGGGGAGAGGACACTGCCCCGGAAGCCAACTGGGGACTCCACGGGCACAGAGCCCCTCCCCACGGCCCACCTGACTTGCCGCCCCTGCCTCGGGCGCCCCCCTGGCCACTCCGCGAAGGTGACGCTCCGGGGGCCCATCTGTGCTCCCCCCCACCTCTCGTCCCCACCCCTCTCTGGGGCCCCACAGCTGCCCCAGGTCTAAGTCTCCAGGTCCCTGCTTTGGGGCTTCCCCTCGGCCCCAGGGCAGGGCAAGGAACGCTCTCGGCAAACCCCAAGCGGAGAGGGCCTGGAGGGGACGCGGTGGCCGTCGGCCGAGGGGCTGGGCGTACCTCCAGGGACGCGAGAAAGCTCAGGGGCCTCGGCCGGAGGTTGGCGAGGCGGTCAGTACGCGGGTCTCCACCTCGCAGGCCGCCGGCCTCCCGCCCGCCTGCAGAGACCACCGGGAAGGGGAGCCGCTGAGGGGCCTGGGGGCGCCGCCTCGGGTCCGAGGCCGGGGCCTGGCATCCTCGGGCCTGGGGGGAAACTGAGGCACAGAGGTGCGGGCTCAGCCTCCTGACCCCTGGAGAGCCGGGAGGGGCCGCAGCTGTGCCGGAGAAGGGGACAGCCCAGCCCTGCCCTTCCCCAAGACCCACCACGGCAGCCCCTGGGACTCTGAGTTTGCACAGATGGGGGGGGTGGCCAGAAGACGGGCTTTGCAGCCAGGAGCCCCGGCCCGGCTCTGCCGGGTGCCAGCAGGGTGACCTCGACCGCGTCCTGAGCACATGCAGCCCCTGTGGGGAGCGGGAGGCTCCACCTCCCCGGGCGGCCGAGGGAGCCACCCGGGCACTTGGTCGGCACCCAGCGGCGGAGGGCACGGCTCCACTGCTCCGTCCCCGGGCCACATGGGGGTCTTCTCTGCCCTCCGCTGACCCCTCAGCTACACGCCGTCACCACTTCCTGGCCCCCGTGAGGAGGAACTCCACGGCAGGAGGGGCACGGCCCGGCCCCTGAGCTCCTGCCCTCGGCCCTCCCAGGTTCGAATCCTGGCTCGGCTGGCACCGGTTGAGATGACGGGTGCCTCTCTGAGCATCGGGCTCCTCTTCTGTAACCACGGGCGTGAGGATGGGACCCACCGCTGAGCACGGCAAGGACAAGCAAGATGGAGTCACGGGACTTACAGCGCCCAGCCCAGGGCACACGGAGGTGCTCACTCCTTCACTCATTCATTCAGCAACCACTCCCCAGGCTCCCACGTACATCGGGCTATAGTGAGGACCAGGTGTGGTCTCTGACCTTAGACCTGGTGCCCACAGGAGACAGATGCCCACAGGGCAGGCGGGGGTGAGTCAGGGAGGCTCCCTGGAGGAGGTGTCCCCGCCTCTCCTTCTCAACTGTGCTCACCGCCTGGCCTCTGGCTCCCGGGAGCCCCTGCTCTCAGCCCTCTGGGTGTCCCCACCGTCCTCAGGTCAGGGACGGAGGAGCTGTGGGCTTTTAACCTTTCCACGGGGCTGCCTGCAGGACAGACTTCCCGCCAGAGAACCCGAGCCTGCGCCAACGGGCCGCGCGGAGAGGTGGGCCTGCCTGGCGCTGCCGAGAACCGGGGGTGAGCCCCCCGTCCCCATCCCCGGCAGGCCCCTCCACCCCTGAAGGGGCGAGAGGAGGTCAGAGCAGGGAGAGGAGCAGGTGTCGCTGGAAGGCCAGCGCGGGAGCCTGCTCCGGTTCACGCGCGGCCCGTGGCGCACAGGCCTGCCCGGCCTGATGGAGGTGCAGGGCGCTTCCCGTGGAGGGCAGGTGGGGGCAGGAGCCTCGGGGGACCAGGCGGGGGCTGCCGCTGGCCAGGCCTCTGAGGCCCTTTCTTAGAAGGCGGGACCCTCGTGCTTCACCCGGGTCCAGAGCACTAGTGGGGAGGGGGCGGCCCGTCGCCCGTGCCCTGCACGTGACGCGGCGCCCCGGTCACCCCTGGATGACCAGCCGGCAAACGCTCGCGCCTTCCGGAAGGCGACGCGGGGTCAACTTTCAGATGTTTGTCAGCCGCCGGCGGATTCCTTGCTGACACGGAGAGGGTCCTCGCGTCTGCCCCGCGCCACTCTGACGCCCCCCGCCCCTCCACATCTGACACCACCTGGTGGGGGGCTTTGCACGGGCACACAGTGAGGGCGGGTGGGTGGGCTGGAGCTGGGGACAGGCCCTCGAGGGGCCGCTGGCCTGTGTGGGGCACCCCATGGAGGCGGGACCCTGCGCCCCCCATAAATCGCCTGCAGCGGCAGTCATCCCCACGTGGCCACCTTCTGTCCCAACTCAGCCGGCGTCACCGCCCCCATGTGATGGGCAGGGGCTCGACGGCCAGAGAGGTCTCCAGCTTTCCAGAATGTACAGCTGTGCCCAGAGGCAGCTGGCCCAGGGCTACCGGCCCCAGCAGGGGGGGAGCCCGGGTGTGGGACAGCGGACGATCCGTCCACACCGCCCCCCAAAGCCGGCGGCTCCCAAACCTGCACCCCTGCCCCCACTGCTGGGACGGCAGCGCCCCCCATGGGCGGCCCTCCACGGGTGACGGGTTACCTGGCGCCTGACCTGGTATGGACAAACCAGAGGCCCCCACTGCCCCTGCTGAGGGACGGACCAGCGCCTGGCCCTGCCCTCGACGGTGTGTGCAGGCGTGCGAGAGACCGGGGGCAGTGGGGGGGCGGCACGCATCTGGCAGCGTGCCCACCAGTGGTGGGGGAGGCAGGGTGGGTGGCGCAGACCCCTCCTCTCCTGAAGTATCTGGAAGCGTGAGCCCCTTCCCGAGCCCACGCTGGGCAGGGGTATCCCCACATTTTTTGGGGCACGGGCCCAGCCTGCTGCCAGGATGAAAGACCCCCACAGGCCCCAGGCCTCTAGGGGGTGGGGGGCCCCAGGGCCCCATGACTGGGCAAATGTCCTCTGTACCCCCTAACGGAAACACAGAACTAGCAGAGTCCCCGGCCGCCACACGCCCCGGGAGAGTGCCCCGTGAGCTGCAGCGCGCCGCCGTGCGCCGTTCTGCCCTCATGCGCCCCGCACAGTCCGCCACACACACCAGAGCCGTCTGCAAAGCCTCCGACAGCCTTTAATGCTGGGGCATGGGCGCTCTCCACGTAGACAGGACCTCTCGCGCGCGGCCCGCAGCGTCAAGTTGAGGGGAGGGTCCCCGGGCAGGCCCCCCAGGCCCCTGAGCAGCCAGCCCAGGGCCTGTCCGCAGGCTCGCCCTTACCGCAGGGCCTGGCGGCGGACGTCTTCGGCGGGCCCGTGCCTCTGGCTGCCAGCCTCTCCTCCAGCCGCAGCGAGCCGCCCAGGGTGTCCGGCACCGGGGGCGCGCCGAGGGAGCTGGGGGAGACACAAGCACGTGTGAGCACAGCTGGGCCTTGGGGTCGGAGGCAGGGGCGTCACGGGAGGGGGCAGCACCTCTGTGGGCAGGAATCTGGGCCCCCGTGGCCCCACGTAGCTCTGAGGTGCACAGGCAGTGTCCAGGGGGGTCCCCGAGGCCTGGCGGGGGGCGGGGGCTGTGGCCAGAGGGGCAGGATGCGGCCACGAGCAGGCGGCACCGCTAGCTCTCGAAGCGCCCCGCGTCCACCGGCAGGAGGCCTGGCCGGGGCAGCCCAGTCATGTCTGGACACAGACCCCGGGGGCACTGCCTGCCAAGCGGATGAGCAGGCAGCTGGGGCTCAGCTCCCACGGCCATGGCCGGCCAGTGGGGCCGGGATGGGCGCGCCCTTTGCCCCAAGCCCCAGCCTGCGCCGGGTCTGCTCCCATGCCGGGCTCTGGGGAGAAGCTACGGGTGGCTGTGCCCGGATGTGGCCGCCTGTCTTGGCTATCTCCCGGCCATCTCCTAAAGGGCACCGTCCGCAGATGCAGAGTGGAAGAGGTCCGCAGGGGGCTGCCCAGGGCACCCTTGGCTCCTGGGCGAAGGCTGGGCAGCAGGGGGCTGCTGGTGAGCCAGGAGGAAGTGTGGGAACGCGCCTGTGCGAGCCGCAGAGAGAGGCGGGCAGCCACTGCTCAGGTCTCGTGGCTTCTTGGAGCACAGGGAAAGGAACCAGAAATGGGGCGTGTGCGTGTGTGTGCGCCAGCCATGGGCGCGACCTGGCTCTCATTCGTGTCCCCAGTAATCCTGCTTCCTGGGTGGCTGGGTGGCCCTGAGCCCGCCCGAGCGGCCGGCCACACGTGGGCCTTGGGGCCGGGGGTGGTGGATGCACTGCCCTCCCCCAGCAGCCCGGCAGGGGTCCACAGGGCCCCTGTGTTCCCAGGATACGGGGGTGACCCTGCCGCCCTGGCCTCCACCCTTCTGGAGCTCATGGTCTTGCAGGGGAGATGGGGGCTCAGCTGTGGGGAAGAATGTTCCAGAAAGGGAACGAGCTGAGAGAGGCCGTGGAGGCCGAGGGGTGCCACTCAGGGACTGCTGGGGTGGGGGGCAATGACCTGGGGCCTGGAGTCCCAGGGGAGAGTTCCCGCAGGAAGGGGAGGGCAGGCGCTGCGCCAGGGCTCCCTCTCGCTCCGAGCCCGGAACTCGGGATGCCAATCCCCACGGAGTGGGCCGAGGGATAGCAGGAAGGGAGCACCTACAGAAGGGTCAGGGCGGCTTAGGGAAAGGGGCGCGGCCTCAGACCAGGGGCCGGCGAACTTCCTGTAAAGAGCCAGGTGGGCCACATGCTTTCGGCCGTGCAGGCTGTACAGCCTGCCTCATCCCTCAGCACTGCTGAAAACAGCCACAAGCAGCACGTGCTGAATCGGCGCAGTCATGTTCCAATAAAGCTTTATTTACAAACATAGGGAGAGGGCCATAGGGGCAGCGGTTTGCTGATCCCCGACCTAGACTTTCTAGGGCAGTGGTTCTCAAATCTGGGTGTGCGCTAGAAGCACCCAGACTTGCTAAAACCTGGACTGCTGGGCCTGCCCCAGAGTTTCTAATTTTGGAGGCATTTCTGAAAATGCATTCCCAGACAGCCCCGTAGAGAGGGAATGGGTGCAGCAGAAAAACCAGGTGCTTTCAAGTCCATCCTCAGGTCTGAATCTAGAAACCCTCCCACGGCTGTGGCCTAAAGTTCCTTCTCTCTGAATCTCAGTTTCTTCATCTACAAAATGGGGGTAAAAATACATCTCCCAGGGTGGCTGAGAACACGGCGTGCAGTATGGGAAAGCCTGTGGGAAACAAGAGGCGCCACAGAAGGATTGAGGGAAGAAGGCAGAGGAGGAAGCCGTCACCAAAACCATCACTGAACTGGCAGGAATTGTCTGAATCAACTATTTTGAAATGCTGGATCTAGTGGAAAATTGTACAGCTTCCAGGAAGGAGCTGGAGGAAGAGGCTGCTTTCGTTAAAGGGATTATACAGCATGACCAAGTGGAATTTATTATAGAAATGCAAGGATGGTTCAACCTCAGAAAGGGAATCACTGCAAAATACCAGATTAACAGAATGATGAATAAAAACCACATGAAAATCTCAATTGATACAGAAAACACATTTGACAGACCCAACATCCTTTCACGATCAAAACATTCAGAATACTAGGAACAGAATAGGACTTTCTCAAGACGACAAAATGCACTTAAGAAAACCCACAGAAAATACCACACTCCATGTTGAAAGGCTGAGGACTCTCCCCTAAGATCGGGAGAAGACAAGGATGCCCACAGCGACCACTGCCATTCAACACTGAAAGGGACGTTCCAGCGGAGCAAAAGGCAAAAGAAAGAAATGAAAGAAATCCAAATTTGAAAGGAAGAAGTAAATTATTCCTATTCACAGATAACATGATCCAATATATATAGAAAATCCCAAAGAATCCACAAGAAAGCAGCTAGAACTAACAGACTCCGCAAAGTCGCCAGGTACAAGAAAAACCCAAGAAGTCCGCTGGGTTTCTATATACCAGTAATGAACAACCCGAAGAGGAAATCAAGAAGACAATCCCTTCTCCAACAGGATCTCAAAGGATGAAATACCTAGGAATAAATTTAATCAAGGACATGAAAGACTTGTACCCTAAACACTACAAAATGCTGCTGATAGAAATTAAAGAAGACGTAAACCAATGGAAAGACTTAACATCGTCAAGGTGTCAATACTGCCCAAAGTGAGCCACAAGCGCCCTATAAAAATTCCTGCAGCCATTTTTACAGAAATGGGAAAAGCTGATCTTCAAATCCATAAGGAACTGCAAGTGGCCCTGAATAGCCAAACAATCTTGAAGCTGTACAAAGTTGTAGAACTTACACTTCCTGACTTTAAAACTTACAACAAAGCTACAGTAATTAAAACAGTGTGGCACTGGCATAAGGCTAGACACACAGGCCAATGGAATAGCAGTGTGTCCAGAGACCAATCCACGCACCTAAGGGCCATGTGACTTTCGACAAGAGAGCTAGGTCCATTCAGTGAGAAAATAATAGTCTCTAACAAATAGTGCTGGAGCCGTTGGAAATCCACATGCAAAAGAGCTAATGTGGGCCCCTGCCTCTCACCATATACAAAAATTAACTCATGGCAAACCAGTGACCTGAATACAAGAGATCCTGCTATACAGTGCTTCCAAGAAAGCACGGAAACACCTTCAGGACCCCGAGGTAGGCAATGGATACTTAGATGTTACACTAAAAGGACAAGCAACGAAATAAAAAAAATAGATAAAATGGATTTAGTAAAAATTAAAACCCTCATGATGTATCAAAGAACACTATCGGGAAGCTGGAGGGGCAAGCTGGCCACTGCGGCTCCTGCTGGACACAGAGAGGCAGGTCCACTCCCACCCAGCCTGGTCCCAGCCAGCCCAGTGGGTGGGGTTGGGGAGGGGGCAGGAAACGACCCCAAAGGAGGACGAAACAGATCCAGACCCCCCACCCTGTGAAGTCAAGGAGGCTGCAGGTGAAGAGGCACCAGGGCTTCCCAGCGTGAGGAGCAGGGAAGTCATGGGGGGGGGTGAGCAAGGGGGAGGAAGGGGGGGAGAAAGGGGAGGGGGAGAGGAGGGAGGGGGGAGAAAGGGAGGAGAGAAGAGGGGAGGGGGGAGAAAGGGAGGAGAGAAGAGGGGAGGGGGGAGAAAGGGAGGAGAGAAGAGGAGAGGGGAAGAGAAGAGGAGGGGGGAAGAGAAGAGGAACAGGGGGAGGGGAGGGGAGGGGGAGTGGGGAGGCAAAGGGGGAGGGGAGGGGGAGAGAAGGGAGAGGAGAGGAGGGGAAGAGGAAGGGGGGAGAGAGGAGGGGGGGGAGACGAGGGGGGAGAGAGGAGGGGGGAGGGGGGAGGGGGGGAGATGGTGACAGGAAGGAAAGGCAGCCTGCGTCAGCCCGAGCCAGGGTCCCAGGGTCTCCTGAAGCGCTGCCGGCGGGCGGGGGTGAAGGACCCCCAGAACCAGTTCCCCAGGGTCCTCTGTGCGCTGCACAAACGTCAAAGCTCTGAGTTTCCAGCAGGTTCTGGGAGGCTGTGGGGCTGCCCAGGGACAAAATGGCAGAGGGACCAGGGGCCGCAGGCAGGGGGCCTGGTGGGACTGGGGTTTCGGGGGACACTGCCGACCTCTGAGGACATCAGAGAATTGCCACAGGCAATTCCAGGGAGGAACGGCGGCGGGGCCGGGAAGGGACGCTGTGGGTGGGGGGCACGGCGGGCAGCGGGGGTGCAGGAATGCTTCCGGGGGCGAGTCCTTTGGGGGGGGCTCTTCACCTTTTGTTCCACGGACCCCTCTGCAGTCATGTGAAAAACAGGACCCTAGTCCACGCGACGCTGTGCATTATTTAATAAACATAGCACACCCGCACCCACGTCCCCGCAAGAATGATGGCTTTTTGCATTTCGGTTCAAGCTCGCGGACCCCTTGTCAAGAACTCCTGTTTGAGGGGAAAACGGAAAATGTCCTCGAGTCTGGGAAGGGCGAGGTCCAGGTGTCGGCCTGGACACGGGTCTGTCGGAGGGTCTAATGGTTCCCCTCCACGCTGGGCGCCACAGAGGGCCCCCCCAGCTCCAGGCCCCCCCACTCCAGGCCCCCCCTTCCAGGGCCCCCCCTCCAGGCCCCTCAGCTCTAGGCCCCCCAGCTCCAGGGCCTCCCAGCTCCAGGCTCCCAGCTCCAGGGACCCAGCTCCAGGATCCCCCTCCCAGGGCACCCTTTCCAGGGCGTCCCCTCCAGGCCCCCCAGCTCCAGGCCCCCCAGCTTCAGGCCCCCAGCTCCAGGGCCCCCCAGCTCCAGGCTGGGCCCAGGCACTCCTGGGAAGGGGCTCAACGCCCCGTGCATAAGCGGCCCCCCAAGAAGGCTGCAGTCAGGGCTGGGCACAGGCGCGGAGGGCAAGGGCACGGGTGTGTGGACCACGGTCTCGAGGCCACGGCCACGGCCAGGCGGGAGGAGACGACCTGAAGCAGGGCCGCCTGCGCTCGAGGGGGCTGGAGCAGCTGGGGTGCGTGCGGGGGCAGCTGGGCCCACTTACCTCCCCTCGAAGGGGCCGAGGGCGTGGAAGGAACTTGAATTTCTCTCCAGCCTCCTCTCCAGCTCAGCCGGTCCATTTTCCAGGAAACCTGGGGCACCAAGATTCCCCGGGTCAGCAGGAGGGAGCTGCTGGCGGCTGGGGGTGGCGCAGAGCGTGGGCAGTGGCGAGGAGCGCCGCCCAGACCGCTGCCCCCGAGCTCAGCCCATGGGAGTAGCCAGGGCTTAGCCGCCCTGCCCGCGGCGGGTGGCTGGGCCACGACCAGGCAGGGGCCAAGACGGGGCCGTGGCCCACAGCTGACGGAAACTATGCCCCATGCGACGCGCTGTGCCCGGGTATTGCCATCGTGTCACTTCACCGTCAGGGAGGAAGGGAGAGGCAGGGAAGGCAAGTCTCAGGTGCAAGGCAAGAAAATGGGGTCCCTCTACCACCTTGTGGGGTGCGTCGTCTTCAGGCCTAGCACCGCCCTAACAGAGAGGTGCCCCATTCGGAGTCATCCTACCTGGGCCCCACCCCACCTGGAGCCACCCCACCTTGGCTCCATCTTACCTGGGCCTCACCCCACCTGGAGCCACCCCACCTTGGCTCCATCTTAGCCGGGCCCCACCCCACCTGGCAGCCACCCCACCTTGGCTCCATCTTAGCCAGGCCCCACCCCACCTTGGCTCCATCTTAGCTGGGCCCCACCCCACCTTGGCTCCATCTTACCTGGGCCTCACCCCACCTGGAGCCACCCCACCTTGGCTCCATCTTAGCCGGGCCCCACCCCACCTGGCAGCCACCCCACCTTGGCTCCATCTTAGCCGGGCCCCACCCCACCTTGGCTCCATCTTAGCTGGGCCCCACCCCACCTTGGCTCCATCTTACCTGGGCCTCACCCCACCTGGAGCCACCCCACCTTGGTTCTATCTTACCTGGGCCCCATACCACCTGGAGCCACCCCACCTTGGCTCCATCTTAGCTGGGCCCCACCCCACCTTGGCTCCATCTTACCTGGGCCTCACCCCACCTGGAGCCACCCCACCTTGGTTCTATCTTACCTGGGCCCCACACCACCTGGCAGCCACCCCACCTTGGCTCCATCTTACCCAGGTCCCACACCACCTGGAGCCACCCCACCTTGGCTCCATCTTAGCCGGGCCCCACCCCACCTTGGCTCCATCTTACCTGGGCCTCACCCCACCTGGAGCCACCCCACCTAGAAGCCACCCCACCTGGGCGCCCTCCTACCTGAAAGCCTGCTCACGTGCTGGTTCCACGTGTTTCCGGGCAGCTGCTGGTCCCAGCTGGAGCTCCAAGGTAGCACCTCGCCGTCGGGGAAGCAGGTGGACGAGAGGCGTGGCCTGGCCTGCAGGTCGGCCCAGCCCTGAGCGCTGCCCCGGGGCGGCCCCTGCTCCCCGTTAGGCACCAAGGCGCCCAGGCAGGCCGGGGCTGGGAGCGGGGCAGCAGGCGCGGTCCGGGGTCGCGGGGGCAGCGGGTCCGAGGCCGCGTCCCTGGGGGCCCCCGGGGCCCCCGGCCTGTGCAGCTTGGCCGTCAGCACGTCGATGCGCTGCTTCAGGATGCTGGCCATGGACTCCAGGGCCTGCAGCCGCGCCCGCTTGTACCGGAGGTGCGGGGAGCTGGACGCGCCCAGGTGCCCGGCCTCCTCCGAGTCCAGGTAGATGCACAGCCCTGGGGACGGGTAGCGGCAGGCCAGTTCCTGCCGTCTCGGGGGGCCCTGGGGGCAGGTGGCGGGCACCAGCGAAGGGGCACCTTCCTTCTCCAGAGGGTCAGGGTGGCTCAAGGCTTTGTTCAGAAACAGGCAGAAGCTGCGAGGGGGCAGGGTGGGGGTCAGTGCCGAGCTCAGCCGCCGCCTGCGCAGGACAGGGTGGAGGACGCGCCGCTGTGCGAGGCCCGAGGGCCCCAGCTGGGGACTGGCAGGACAGGGGCCAGGCTCCGTGCCAAGGGCCCTGGGTTAGCCGCTTGGAAGAGCGGGGTACGTGACGGAGAGGGGGGCCACAGCCTCTCACACGGATGGGGCTGAGTGGGCTCCAGAGGGGCCCCCGTCCCCACCGCGGGGAGCAGGAGGGGCAGCCTTGGGCGGGGTGGGAGTGGGTTCTTGAGGGGTACAGGTGCTCTGGATCGACACCTGGGCTGGACGGCACCCCACATCAACCTGAAAAGGCTTATGGGTGCCCGGCTGCCCCCAGCCCCAGGATTCAGAATCCCAGGTGGTGTGGGAAAAGCAGCTTTTAAAAACTGTTGTTCCAGGGAAGTGGATATAGCTGAACTGATAGGGAGTCCACCTACCACATGGGAGGTCTGCGGTTCAAACCCCGGGCCTCCTTGACCCGTGTGGAGCTGGCCCACACGCAGTGCTGATGCGCGCAAGGAGTGCCCTGCCACGCAGGGGTGTCCCCCGCGCAGGGGAGCCCCACACGCAAGGACTGTGCCCTGTAAGGAGAGCCGCCCAGCGCGAAAGAAAGTGCAGCCTGCCCAGGAATGGCGCCGCCCACACGGAGAGCTGACACAGCAAGGTGACGCAACAAAAAGAAACACAGATTCCCGGGGCTGCTGACAAGAATAGAAGCGGACACAGAAAAACACAGTGAATGGACACAGAGAGCAGACAACTGGGGGGGGGGGGAAGAAGAGAGAAAGAAATAAAAATAAATCTTAAAAAAAAAATCTTTAAAAATAAAATAAACCCATCAGATCTGAAAACAAGGACACAAACCGATATATGTACACCAATGTTCAGAGCAGCATTGTTCACTATCGCCAAAAGTTGGAATCAATCCAAATGTCCATCAACAGATGAGTGGATCAATAAAATGTGGTATATACATACAATGGAATACTACTCAGCTGTAAGAACCAATACACTACAATCGCACGTGATAACATGGATGAACCTTGAGAATCTTATGTTGAGTGAAGCAACCCAGGCATTGAAGGACAAATACTATATGACCTCAATGATATGAAATAAGTTAACTGCCTCAGAAAAAATAAAAATAAAATAAAATAAAATAAAATAAAAACTGTGGTTCCATACGTATAACGTGAAATCTCTCTGCACCCCACCCCACCCCAGCCCATAACCTCGATTGTACTTCCTGTCTGTGGATCTGCATATTCTAAATACCTTACATAGGAGAAACCAGACCGTATTTGTCCCCTGTGTGTCTCCCTTATTTCACTCAATGTGGTGTCCACGAGGGTCACCCAGTGTCGTCACTTGTATCAGAGCCTCATTGCTTTTCACAGCCAAGTACTAGTCCACGGACGGACGGGCCACACTCAGTTTCCCCGTCATCTGTGGGCGGACGCTGGGACTGCGTCCGCCTTTTGGCTGCTGTGAATAGTGCTGCGACGGACATTGGGTACAAGGAAATAGGCGCTTCTAAGACAAAATAAAGCTAAAGGGAAAAAAAGAATCTAAAGGGAGAGCGAGAAGCTTCCAGCATGAGAAGCCAGGGGAAGGGTCCCCCCTGAGGCCAAAGGACAAGGCCAGTGAGGAAGGGCCACAAAGAGGGTGGGAGCTGAGCACGGAGGAAGCTGGCACGAGGCCCCCCAAACACAGGCTGCCAAAGAGCCCCCGGGAACTGGGTCCTGAGGCAGCAGCCGTGGCCTCGAGACACTTGGTGGGACCCGGCCTCCAGGCCACCTCACCCCCCGGTGGGGGTCCACAGCGTGCAGGGGCCACGCTGGCCCCACTCGCCTCCCTGAGGAGCACAGCCCCGGCCGGAGTCCCCCATCACCCGGCCCCTCACCTGGCACGGGGCCAGTGCTGCCCAAGGCCCCTCCCAGCACCCGCCAGAGGAAGCTGGGGGAGCCCACACCTCCAGGGAGGGGCCGGCACCTAATACCAGGCCTAAAAGGGGGAGGTCCCCCGAGCCGGCTTCCACTGCCGCCACGAGACTGGGGCCGGCAGGCCTTCTGGAAAGGTGCTCCGTAAACCGCACACAGTGAAAACAAAGAAAATAACCCGTGCTGGCCAGGATGCTGAGAAACAGGGGCCCTCAGGCCATGCCAGTGGGGATGTCAAACGGGGCAGCCACGTGGGGAAGGCTGGGGGGTCCTTAGAAAACTAAAGTGTGAATGACCCCGGGACCTGCAATCCCACCGCTAGGTACGTGCCCAAAGGACTGAAAGCAGGTGGTGGGCAGAGAACGGCCCCTGGCAACGACCAGTCACTAGTCACGCCACTGGTCACACCAGCCAAAAGGTGTCCAGGACAGAGCATGGAGAGACCAAACGTGGAAGATGCGTGCGACGGAGTATTACTCAGCTGTGAAAAGGGACATGTTCTGGAAACCATGACGACCTGGGTGAACAGATGAAGTGAAATAAGCCAGACCCCAAAGCTCCCTTGAACCATGTCCCTTGTATGACATACTTAGAAAAACAAAAGACAGAAAGCAGAAGAGTGGCGAGAGGCGGACGGGCGTTATGGCTTAATGGGGAGGATGGAAACAACCTGGAACGGGCGGTAGTGGGAGTTACACAGCCAGGAACTTCCTGATGTCACAGAACCGTACGCTCAAAATGGCTGAAATACTTTCTATGTTATATAAACGTAGTTTACCACAACTAAAAATAAACCTGTTTTTGGAAAGTAATAAAATTCTGATATATGCCACAACGTGGATGAAGCTTGAGGACAGCAGGTCAGGGAAACAAGCCAGACACAAAGGCTACCTACTACACAACTCCGCGGATAGGAAATGTGCAGCTTAGCTCCACCCAGGACAGGAAGGAGACCAGTGGTGGCCAGGGGCTGCGGGTGGGGAGGGGAGCTGCTCTCGGGGAGGGCCCTGCCTTCAGGGGCATGTCCTGGAACTCCACAAAGGTGGCGTTTGCACAACGCCGGAACTTACTACATGCCAGTGAATTTTAGCTTTACAACGGTTAGTTTTCTTAAGTGAATTTCGCCTCAAAAAAAAAAACAAAACACGGCACAGAACGTGCACTCTGGGGCTGGCGAGGCAGAGACCCCGCCCTGCGTGGAGGACCCCACACGGAGCTCCCAAACCCCGCCGGCAGATGAGGCCACGCCCCCAGGGGGCCGCGCCGTCCACGAAGGCCCGCCCCGCCCCCAGGCCCCACCCCGCCTCCCGAGGGCCCAGCCTTCTGCGCAGCCAGGTCCTGCCCGAGGCCCCGCCCCCAGGCCCTCCCCATCCTTTGCGTAGCCAGGCCCCGCCCTGAGGGCCCCCCTTCTGGGCAGCCAAGCCTCCCAGAAGCCCCGCCCCCAGGCCCTCCCCATCCTTTGCGTACCAGGCCCCGCCCCCAGGCCCTCCCCAACCTTTGTGTAGCCAGGCCCCGCCCCCAGGCCCTCCCCAACCTTTGCGTAGCCAGGCCCCGCCCTGAGGCCCCCCCTTCTGGGCAGCCAAGCCTCCCAGAAGCCCCGCCCCGAGGCCCTCCCCATCCTTTGCGTAGCCAGGCCCCGCCCTGAGGCCCCCCCTTCTGGGCAGCCAAGCCTCCCAGAAGCCCCGCCCCGAGGCCCTCCCCATCCTTTGCGTAGCCAGACCCCGCCCTGAGGCCCCCCCTTCTGGGCAGCCAAGCCTCCCAGAAGCCCCGCCCCGAGGCCCTCCCCATCCTTTGCGTAGCCAGGCCCCGCCCCCAGGCCCTCCCCAACCTTTGCTCAGCCAGGCCCCGCCCCGAGGCCCTCCCTTCTGGATAGCCTAGCCTCCCAGAAGCCCCGCCCCGCCCGCAGAGGCCCCGCCCCCAAGGCCCTTCCCATCCTTTGCTCAGCCAGGCCCCGCTCCGAGGCCCTCCCTTCTCGGTAGCCCAGCCCCGCCCCCGGGCCCCTCCCCATCTTTGCGTAGCCACGCCCCCCGGAGCACGCACCTTCCCTGGGCCTCCTGGTCTCCCAGCACGACGCCCGAGGTCACCTTGCTCCACTCCAGCACAGGCGGGCCCAGGCTGCCGGGGGCTTCCGCGCCCTAACGCAGGGCAGCGTCACAGCCGAGCCCCGGGCCTGAAGGCCGCGCCGGGTCGGGGCCCCTCTCGAGGGGCTGCCCTCGGGAGCACCGCTGGAGGCGCGGCGAGCCCCGCCCACCCTGGGGGGACGCGCGTACCCCGGGCTGCGCGGGCCGCGGCACGAAGGTCACGATGCCGGGGGAGGTGCGGGAGACCACCGGGCCGGCCCTGCCGCGCACGGCCTCGCGCTGCCCCCGGTAGACGTCGCGCAGCCGCTGCTCCCGCTGCTCCCGCGCGCGCGCCGCCGCCGCCGTCTCCTCGGCCGCCTGGCGCCGCCGGGCCAGCGCGCGCTGCCGCAGGAACTCGCGCAGGGCCTCGGCGCCGGGGGAAGGGCCGGCTCCGGGGGCGCGCCCGCCGCCTGCGCCCCGGGCGCCCGCGCTCTGCGCCGAGGCGCCGCCGCAGGGCTGCCGGGCCGCGGGGCTCCGCCCGTCCGGGGGGCTCCCGGGGCGGCGGCAGGGGGCGTCCCAGTCCTCGGCGCAGATCCAGGCCCTCTTCGGGTAGAACTGCCCGGCGGAGGCGCTCCAGGGCTGCGGCTGCGGGGAGCCCGGCCTTCCCGGGGGGCTCGCAGGTCGCCGGAAGGGGGAGGAGCCCCGTCCTTCGTCCGCCCAGGCCCTCTGTGGGTGCGACTCCCAGAGGGCCGAGGCGCTCCAGGGCTGCCGGGCGGGCAAGGTCCAGGCCCCCTCCAGAGGGGGGCGCTTCCCCACGGCGCTGGCCCACGGCGTCTTGGAGAAGGGGACGTACACATTGGGGGTGCTCGAAGAGCCCCGCTGCCTGCCCGGGGCCTGCTCCTGCGGCCCCAGCTTCTGCCGCCCCGGCCTCGGGCTTCGCCTGCGGGCGGGGTCGCGGGCCAGATCGAGCCCGGCCTGGATTTGCTGGCGGAGGTCTCGCAGGATGGACAGGGCGTTCTCGATGGTGGCCGGCTGGTTCCCGGAGGCCTGGCTGGGGGCGTGGGTGGAGGTCTGCGGGTCACTGCAGGCGGAGGCCTGGCTGGGCAAGCCGGCGGGACGCAGCCCACCCTCGGGACCTCCAACTCTCTTGCCGTCCCCTGCAAAGACAGGCACGGGGCTCGAGGGGGCCACGGGCACCGTGGGGAGGGCTCGGCAGCCCCAGGGGGGCAGTCCGCCGGGGCGTCTCCAGACCCCTGTCCCCGGGGAGCACCCCGGTGACCTCCCTGCTCCTAACTGACACAGATGCCCGCTAGGGGTGGGTCCCACGACTCTCAGTGGTGCCTGGGCACCTGGCGCAGCCCGCCCCTCCGAAGGCGGCAGTAACGGCTCAGGACGGAGGCGGGTACCGCCCAGGGGCCCCATCCTACGTTCTGTAAATCGGGGAGGCTCGTGGCTGTGCCTCGCAGGGACAGAAACCCTTTCCTGTGGCTTCTAAACAGTTTCCCAAAAACTCCCCTCTCTGGTGACGGATTTGGAGAGCTTTGGGACAAGTCCCCGAACGTCCCCTGCTTCCCAGGCGGCATGGAGACCTAGCACCTCCCCTCCAGACCCCCGGCCCCCGGATGCCGCAGCAAAGCAGGCTGGGAGGCCCAGCCCAAGGGCGCGACATACCTAATTCCATGGTGGGGGCTGGGCCTCTCCAGGGTGCCTTGCTCTGGAGCCTGGAGAGCGTGGGAGGGGGCCCCAGCAGCGACCTCACCAGAGCCTGTCCCTTCCTCCAGGCGGAGACGCCAGCCAGCTCAGGATCTTAAACAGACAGCACATGTGTCGGGGAGCCCGCGGCCCTGGCCGGGCTCCAGGAGCGGCCCTGGCCGGGGAGCCCTTCCTGGCCAGGCACCTCTGCAGGGGCCGGCCCCTCGGCCCAGGCTGTCCTGGGCGGCCCCAAGCCGGGGCCCGCTTCTTCCATGAGCATTGGTGTCCTCTCCGGGGCAAGGCAGGATGCAAAACCTGCTCTGCGGGGCTGTGTCGGTGAAACCCAGGCCCAGCGGGCAGTGCGTGTCCACTAAAGGCCGGCCGACGACAGAGGCGGCCACAGGGCTGTGCCCCCTGCACACCGGGTGCTGGCCGGGGGGAAGTGGCACGCGTTCCGCCTCAGCGCCTTGCTTTTACACCAGTGCGTCGGCAGCAACGGGGACGGGGTCCGTGAAGACCCCCAGGCTGGCAGCGCCAGGGCCCCGGGCGGCCGGCGCAGTGCGCGCTTCTCGATCAGCGCCATCGCTGACATGCATCGTTTATCGAGGTTCTACGCCACCATCCCAGGTGACACTTGCCAAACGCCTGCGGGGGCACCGCCGACGCGACAGACCCCTCCCCAGGGCACACCGCAGGCTCTCGCGGTCCCCGGCTCCTCCCGGGGCAGGAACGGCAGGTGACCCACGTGGCCGAGACCACACGTGGTACAGGCAAGACCCTCTCCCCCACGGGGGGGCTGCCCCGTGGGGGCGCCTGCAACAAGGGTCATCGGTGAGCTTGTCGCTCCAGGACGGCACCTGGGATGGGTTAGAGGCCCCTCCCGCCTACACCCCTGACGCCGCCCCCCCCAGAACTGCCCCGACCCCGGCGTCGGCTGTCACAGGCCTGACGCGGCCTCTCCAGGACGGGGAACGGGCTCTGCAGAGGACCCCGTGGCCAGCCCTCCACCAGGCCCCCCGCCCCAGCCAAGGCCTGGGCTACCCCTTCCAAGGCTAGGGTGCCCCCACCCCACGGCCGAGACCCCAGAACCAGCCCTCCCTCCCTCCAGGCCACTCCCCAGCTACAGGAGATCAAGAGCATGGTCTCCAGGTTTAACCCTGCCTTAACCTCTGTGCCTCAGTTTCCCCATCTGTAAAACAAGAATGTATCTAACAGGGCCACCATCGGTTGAGCCTGAGAGGGGGTCAGTAGAAGACAGAGGCCAGGGCCGGAAGGGGCCGGCCGAGGCTTGGGGGTGGACGGTGGGGGGTGCTGTGGGGTTGGGCTACCCCCAGCCAGGGGCCCCCCTCCTGGACCCGGGCCAGTCCCGGGGGGAGGGGCCCCAGCCGGCCCTCTCAGCGACACCCCGCGTCTGGGGGGGGTCCGCGGCCCCTCCCTCACCGGCTGCTCAGCTGCCCATTAGCCGGCTGGAGGGGAGCAGGTAAATTAATAGGTCCTGACGGACACATTCCGCCCTCCCGCCGAGCAGTTTAACAGCAATTAATTTTTTTACGAGAGGGTTTTTAATCTGTGGAAATGGATTAAGTCCCAAAGTGCCCTGTCAAAGTTCCAGGGCCGAGGTAATCTATGATAAAAAATGCAAAGGGAGGCGATACAATCGGAAATTAAATATCTGGCCTCATTTTCCTTCCGCCCAGATGGATGAATATTTTATAACTATTGTGATTTAATTTTTTGTTAACTACAGCAAATTTCTAATTCATCCAATTCCCAAGTCCCGTGGCTCTGACCTCTGAGCCCGGCCTCATCACGTCTCCTCTGCCCAGCTGTGACTTCGCCACTGACAGAAACTAATGGCCGGCGCGGTCGGGGTGACGCGGCGCTCTCCGTGATGGATGTGGCCCCTGGCACGCCCTTTTGACCCGGTGTCAGGCAGCAAGGAGGTCATTTTTCAAGCGAGCCATTAAAATAAAACAAACCAAAAAGCCGGGGGAGGGGGGAGACGATGACACGGAAAATTGTTTTATTTTATGCATTTTCGGAGGGCCTTCTAGAACCTTCTCGGCAGGCCCCCAGCATCCCTCCCTCGTGGCCTCCTCGGGCCGGCTCGCCTGCTGGACACGCAGGCCCACGCCTGGCCACACAGTGTGCCTAAGCCTTGGCATCTCAGGGTGCCGGCCCCCGAGCGGGGTGAGGAAGGCGGGCACCTGCGGAAGAGGCTGCCCTGCGGGCGAGCAGAGGAGGCGGGCACGCTCGGCAGAAGTGCGGCGTCCGTGTGGAGCACACTCCCCCCAGCCCCCCGCCAAGGGGCCTTAGCACTGTGCTCTCACGCTGTGGGGGAAACTGAGGCAGGAGCAGCTCGTGAGCCGCGTCCCAGCTTGCTCTTAGGGCCGGCCCCACCTGGAGGCCCCTGTGGCGGTCCCCCAGCCCAGAGCACGTGCTCCCCGGCCCCGAGGCCGGGCCTTGGGAAGGTGCCCAGGTGCGTCCAGGTAAGCACGCTGGGCTCTCTCAGGTAAGGGCCTCACCTCGAACCTCTCTGAGCCTCAGTTAACTCATCTACAACACAGAAGCTGCCTGCCTCAGCCACCAAGAGGACCCAGAACTGATGCCTGCAGGGGGTGCAGCACCGAGCCTGGCCAGGGTGCAGTGCTCAGCCACCAGACCTGACTGCAGAGAACATTCTGGAAGAAATGCCCCGAGGCGCCGCCGTCTCTGCCTGCCTCCCCATCTCCGTCCCTGTCCCCCCACACCTCAGCCCTCCCTCAGGGCAGGGGCGCCTCGGGGACTTACCCCGAAGGTCTGCAGAGCTCACCTGGGCTGGGCAGTGGGGCCCCAGGACAAGAGGCCTGGACTCGAAATTCCTCTGGGCTGCGCGCCACCAACGTCACCCCATTGACCTTTCCTCGAAACTAATCGTCACACAGATGCCTCCAAGCCCCCAACGCTGCCCGACAAAGCAGGACCCTCCCCCCGCCTTCGACCCCCGGCACACGTGAGCACGCCGTTGTGCGCGCACCGCCCCGCCTTCTAAGCGCACACCCGGCTGCGGAGGGACACGCGTCACCTCCACCAGGCCTCCCGCTGCAGAAGGCAGCAAAACGCAGCAGCAAGGTAAACGGCGCCGTGTAACAAAAGAAGCCGACACACCGCGTCTAAACCCACAAAGCGCGCTTTCCCCGCCTCCACGTAGGTCGTGTCCACCGCGTGCCACGGCTGTCACGAGGAGTCGACCACGCGCGTTAAAGCGCGGCTGGAGAGCTCCGTGGCTGCGATGGCCTCCTCTTCGGGGTCCTCGGGCTTCCACCTCAAGCTGCGCCCCCTGCGCAGGCTGGACCCCCACTTCCCCAGCAGCGGTCGAGTCCCCGACCTGAGACGCAGCCGCGGAAACCGGACCCTGCGCGGTGGAGCACCCACCGGCTCAGGCCCTCCCCGGCCGCCCTGGCGCCTCCGCCTACCTTTGCTCTTGGTGGTTCTTCTAGGGGAGGGCGATGCGGGCGCCTTCTCTCTCTTGCAGGAACAGCTCTTGGTCCTTCTGCCCCTTCCCCGCGGCGCTGCCGTGAGGAAAGGCGAGGGAGGTGAGCAGCCCCGCACGCTCCCGGAACTGCGTGCCACCAGCCCGCACACCAGGTGGACGGCTCCCCAGGCAGTGCTGCGCCCAGTGGCCCCAGGGGACACAGCCTCCGCAAGGACCACCTGGGGGTCTCCTCAGCCGGGGCCAGGCCCCCGCTGCACGCAGCCCTCCCCCGCGGCCCATGCTACGCCCCCTGCTCTGCTGGCCCCCCTCCAGGTGACGGCCCTGAGGACAGGAACCTGCTTCACCCTCGGGGGCTCATAAATGTTTGTTGAGTGAATAAGTGACAGCGAGGGCCAACCTGCAAGCGAACACACTCCACCAGGGCGTGGAGGCAGGTTGAGCGAAGGCGTGCTCCGCTGCAGTGAGGAGGGCTGGCCACCACACCCACCCCACCCCACGACCTGGGGACACCCCAGCGGGCGCAAAGGCAGGGGCCAGCCAGGGAGGAAGCTGCTGGGCTGCTCGTCTCTGTCCATGGCTGGAGGTGGGCACTGCATCTGGACACCCCAAAAAGCTAGCGGGCTGGTGAGCTGTGGGAGAGGCCGGTCCTCCAGGGGTCCGACGCCCACCTCATCCCCCCCACAGAGGCCCGAACAGCCGCGGGCAGCCCCGCCACGAGCCCCTCTCTCCGCCCTCTTTCCCGGCGTCTTCAGAACCCTGCCAGGGTCGCCTCTCTCTGGCCCTCCCTTCTCTGACCCCGTCCCCACCCCGAAAGCACAGGGGGCCTGCAGACCCCAGCCCACCAGCCCGGGCACGGCAGATCCAGCTCCTTGGTGCTGCCCTCCCGCCCGGGAGCGGCTCTGCCCCTCCCCTCCCAGCCCCCTCCCCACCCCTTCCCCCATGCCCCCTCCCCACCCCTTCCCCCATGCCCCCTCCATCCTCACCCCTTTCCAGCCCCACCTCCTCCATCCCCCTCCCCCTCTCCATCCCCGTCCCCCTCCATCCTCGACCCCCTCTCCATCACCCCTTTCCACATTTGTCCCCCTCCCCATCCCCACCTCCCCCTCCATCCTCGCCCCTTTCCATCCCCACCCCCTCCATCCTCATCCCCCTCTCTATCCTCACCCCCTCTCCATCCTTCCCTCCTCCATGCTTGTCCCTCTCCATCCTCACCCCTTCCCATCCCCAACCCCGCCCCCCGCCCCGGGTGGCAAGTCACTGAGCGAGCAGAAGCCTAGCATTGCCCCTAAGCCTTCCCACCCCTCCGGAGGTCAGCGGAGCTTCCAGCACGTCCCCTGCCAGGTGGGGCAGCTGCCCAGCAGGGCTGACCGAGAGACGGGTGGGCAGGGTCTCCGCCTGCACGGTGGGAGCGGGCAGGGACACGAGGGCCCCAGGCTCAGCCCCAGTGGTGGGCTCGCGGCCAGCCAGGGAAGACCGTACCTATTCTGTGCCCGGGACGCCCCTGCCGGCCCCTCCAGCGCTGCAGGGTCAGTCTGGACCCTTCCCTGCTGAGCAGGCAGCCTCAGAGGGCTAGAACGAGGGCTCCAGAGAATGGCAACCGGGTCTGAATCCCCGCACGGGCCCTTTCCAGCTGGGGGTCCTCTCTGGCCCTCAGTGTCCTCGTCTCTGAGTGGGGACTGTGACGGAGCCAGTCACGTGGGGTGAGCAAGGAGCCACACGGAGGGCCCAAAGGCCGGACACCGGCTGCAGAGCCACTCACCTGAGGCCTGGCGCTGGGGGCTGTGGAGGGGCTCGTACCCCTGGTTGGCAGGCGCCCCGTCCTTGCCTCTGCTGTCAGCCGCCCTCATGATGCTGAAGCCTGGGGCAGGGTGACAAGAGGCAGCATGGGAGTGGGGTTCGGTGACGGGCGCAGGGGCAGAGCCCCCGCTGGCAGCCGTCAAGGCTTTAAACCGGAACCCGTGGCCGCCCCGCATCCGGAACGCACCCCGCGGGCTCCCTCCCGCCCGCGCCACGCTCGTCTCGGAAGCAGGCTGTGGCCACGCTGCTCTCGGGGAAGCCAGGGCCGGCACAGACGGGGGGCTTCACAGGACAGGCCAGAGGGAACCGCCAGCCCCAGGCCCGGCGCAGGGCTGCAGCAGCGAGGGCGCGAAATCCCAGAGTTTTGCACCAAGAGAGGTGTAGGTGCAGAAGACGCCAGAAGACGTTAGCCGGGCAACGGGGGGCGGCCAGGGCGCCCGCGCTCTGCATCGTCCAGTTAGCCAGAGCCGCTCGGACGAGCGCCAACTGCCCTCTCACTGCTCATCTGTGCTCCCTAAACGTCCTACAACCAATAGCTCCTGCCTTTCTCCTCGAAACAGAAAACGAAGCTAATGTTTAAAAATAAAAAGCGAAGCCAGCCCCCCTCCTAGGGGTCTCTGTAGGAAAGAGGGGAGCAGCCCAGCACCGCCAAGGGCCCCCCTGCGCCACGCCTTCGCCGGCGGGGAGGCCCCCAAGGGCAGCTAACTGTTCACACCTTCCCTGCCTCTGCCGGAAGTGAAGCGTCCCACGCAGGCTTTTTAAAGGGTCGTCAGTGCCTGCACCCTCCCCACCACCCGCCGCTGGCACCCCGGGTTTCCAGGCCGCCGGTCCACACGGGCCCGCACCCAGGGAGCACGGACCCCCAGCCGCCGCGCACCCTTCCGCTTCCTCGCCTGCCTGCCACGCCTTCACCCCGCGGTGACAGGTTCAACCGTGTCCCCCCAAAGTCCCATCGAAGCCCTAAGCCCCGGAACCCGACAGGGTGACTGTTTTTGGAAACCGGGTCCCTGCAGATAGAACTAGCTACGGCGACGTCGTGCGGGAGAGGGGTGGGCCCTAAATCCTGTAAGGAGGGGTACTGGGAGGCCGCGGGGCGACGGGGGCAAAGAGGAGGGGCTGCGCTGCGGGCCCAGGGCGCCAAGGCCGGCCTACACGGCAGCCGGGAGGGGCCGGGGGCCCCCCCCATTTCAGACTTCCAGCCTCCAGAGCCGCGAGAGACATTTCGCCCCCCAGAAACGAAGCCCCCTCCCACGCCGGCCTCCTCCCCTGATCGCGTGCTTCTCCTCGAAGCCCACTTCCCAGGGCGGGGGCCCCCCCACCAAGGCGCCCACCTTGGCCCCCCCGCCCGGCCCGGGGCTGCCCGCAGGCCCCGCCCTCCCCCTGCGCCCCGCCGGGCAGAGCCGCGCTGACCTGGGTATGCTGGGGCGGAGGGCGCGGGCGCCACCCTGCGGGTCTTCCTCTGGGGCGCCGGGCGCAGCGGCCGGCAGAGGCGGGAGGCGCTGGAGGGCACCGAGGTGCCTAGGGAGCCGCAGCTCGCCTGCCAGCGCGCCTGCGCCCGAATCTTGTCCCGCAGCCGCTCCAGCCGGGGGTCGCCCTTCCTGGGCTGCCGCTGGGGTCCCGGCGCCAGAGGGGGCCTCTCCCGCCAGGGCCCGTGGGGGGGCGCGCACGACTCGTGGCCCCCCGAGGAGCCGGACAGGCGGCCCGACGACACCAAGCTGGCCCCGTCCGGCGCCTCGTCGCCTTCTGACCACATGGGCTGGCTGCAGCCGGGGTCTCCACTGTGGTCGGACCGCACCCCATGGGGAGGCACCCCCAGGACGCCGGGCTGCCGGGGGGACCCGGGCCACCTCAGGGCGGCCATGAGGTCAGCCTTGGCTGCAGGACGACGCACCTTGCCTTCCCTTGGGAGAGAGAAACAGGACGGGGGATCAGGCATCCGGGGGTACCGCAGCCCACGAGGGGCTCCCAATTCTCGGGGACCCTCCTGCCCCCTACTTTTTCTGTTTCCGAGTGTCCCCAGCCTAAGGAAGGACGCAGGGCTCTCCTGAGTGTGGGAGGTGACGGACAGCGCCCACCTTCTTTCCTGGCCCAGAGCCTGACACCCCCGCTTTAGAGATGGGGAAACTGAGGCTGGCAGAGGCCAGGCCGACCCTGAAGGCGTGCACCAGGGCCGGGAATGGGATCTTACACTCTGACTCCAAGTTCCCGCTCATCACTCGGCAAAGGCAGGGCGCCCGTCTGCAACGCCGTGCCCAGCCCAGGGTGGGGGCGCGCGCACCCAAGTCTGCGCAGGTACTACCTGGGCTGGGAGCTGGCCCTCCCGTCTGGGGGCGCCCCACGGCCGTCTTGGGGGCAGAGCCGGAACGAGTCCTCCGGGCCGGCGGGGAGCAGGCCCACGGCCAGGGTGGGCGCGGCCGCGGGGCCCCGGGTGGCGAGTCCCGGGTTCGGCCCCCAACCTCCACCCCCGTCCAGGGGGTCCGACGTGCTTTCACATGGCAGCCTCGTGGTCTACCGCTCCACCTCTGTCACCGCTCGAGACGGGGCTGGCCGCTGGCCTGCCCTGGATGCTGGCCTGAATGGGTCCCCGGGCCCCAGGCACACACCCTCGGGACAGTCATTGAAATGGGGGGGCACGGAGGGCCACCGGCCCTGGGCTGGCCACAGCCTCGGGGGCCTCCCTGGTGAGCTGCCTGGCCGTGGGAAAGAACTCTGGGGGGTGCCCATGACAGCATAATAACCCCATGTCACTCAGTGACAGCTCAGGCCCCCAGCTCCCCAGCGGGGCCCAGCTGCACCCCCTTCCCAGCCCACCCAGGCACCAGGGCCAAGGCCAGGTGAGGTGGCCCAGCTGGGGTGGGCGTGGGGTCAGCCTGGGGCCCCGGCAGAAGCCCAGGAAGAGGCGGGGGGCAGCGGGGGGCTCCGCAGGGCAGATGCGGGGCTCAGGCGTCGAGGGGCAGGGGCTGGGCTAGGGGCTGGGGGCAGGCAGGCGAAGCAGCTGGGGTGCATGGCCCCCAGCAGGGGCGGGGCTGAGGGCTCAGCCCGTGTCTAACGCGAAGCACGCCACCCCTTCCAAGGCCACCGCCTCGATGCTCGGGGCTGGGTCAGGGGAGGTGGGTGCCGGCTCCCCACTATCCCGGCCCGGGCGTGGGCCCAAAGGAGTCAAGAGCAGCGCCAGGGTTGCGTCCTCCGTCCCCTGGCCCATCTGACCTCCAGGAGGCTTCCTGTCTCCTCGGCAATGACCCTGCAGGATGGGCTGGCTTGGGCTGTCTGAAAGGCACGGGCTCCAGGGTCCTGCAGAGCCGGCTTCAGAGCCCACCCTGCCCCCAGCCGGCGGGGTAGCCTTGGGCAACAGGAGACACCCCCCCCCCCCAGTATCGTGAGCGCTGGGCGAGTTCGCTTCTGGGGGAGCAGCACCGGGGGTGCTGAGGATGCTACTGTCAGCCCCGTTTTTAGGAACTGCCTAAAGCGGCTCCTTCCCTACTGTGTCCAGAAAAAGGGGCGTCTACAGCCAAACCCCCAGTTCCGAGGCAGGCCTGGAAAACGGGGCATCATCCTTGAGGCTTATTCCAATAAGCTCTTCCCCGGAAACAAGGGGACAGGAGGCTGCCGACGGCTGCCCAGCTCAGAGGGGGACAGGGCCCCAGGCGGGGGCAGCACCGGTCACCAGCGGGCATGGCCGAGGGGCAGGGCTGACGGCTGCAGCCACGGAGGCCTTCCCGCCCGCCCAGCACTCGCGCCAACTGACCAGCAGCTGCGGGCAGGGGACACGGGGGGCGAGGACAGCTCCTGCCCAGCAGATACCATGCCTCTGTGCCCCCCAGCCCCCGGCCTCCCCCACGTGCAGAGGCCCTCAGGCCTGGGCGGGCAGGGCCTGCCCCGGCGTCACGCCTCGTGGCCCGAAGGACGACGTACCTCTGCAGCCGAGTCCCTCTGTCGGCACTGTGGCCGCCGTCCAGCTCTGCCCTGTCCTCCTGGCCAGGAGTCCCACCCTGCCCGGGCTCGCCGGCCCCGGGGACGTCTCCTGGGGAGGCTGACATTGATCACGGGTGGCCCGTGTGCCTTACGACGCCTGAAAGACATCAGCAACCCCAGAGGGAGCACCTGGAGGTTCGGAAGAAGGTTCCAGAACTTTCTAGGCCCTTCCAGTAAACGCTGCAGGGAACAAGGATGTTTGTTCCTCAGGCCAGACACACCAGCTCCGATTGTACACAGACTGCAGGCAGCTTTGGCCACAGCCGCGATGGCAGGCCTTGGGAGGGTCCCGGGAAGCCCGGAGGGGGGGGGGTGGCCATGGTGTCCCCACGCTGCCCTCGGGGCCTGACCACTCTGAGGTGACACCTGCCGACGGCTCTGCTCCAGGCTGCCTTCCGCTGCCGCAGAGCCCGCCTGTTCCTGATCCAAGGTCCCCCCAGTTCCCCGCCACCATCTCCACTGCCCCCGAGCCCGCCCGCCTGCAGACGCGGGGCAGCTTTTCTGAGGGGTCCCCTCTCCCTGCCAGGCCTTCAGGCTCCCCAAAGCAGGGGCGGTCCTGGGGGCGCTCCCCCCAGCGTCCTCCGGGGCTGCTCCCATAGACGCAAAGGGCAGCGGTCCGGGCCAAGGAGCAGAGGAGGGGGCCGCCCGCGAGCAGCCCTCCCCAGGGGCGCCGGGCGCTCCTTGCCCCCGCGGCGGGAAAGCAGCGCAGGCGTCGCCGCTGCCCCTGACTCCTCCAGGCCCGGGTCCGCGGGCGCGGGGCGCCTTTTACACGCCTGACTGTCAGCAAAGGCAAAATACGGAAACGTGCGCGGCGGGGCGGGAAGAGACCACGCGCAGCTCCGCGCGCCGCGGCGCCGGCCGCCCCTCCGCCCGCCGCCCGCCCTCCTCAGCCCCCGCGCCGCTGCGCGCTGGGCGGCCGGGACCCGCGCCCGGGCGACAGACGCGACAGACGCCGCGGGCGCCCCCTGCCGGCCGCCCCGGGCCCCGGGCCCCGCCCACCCGCTCGCCGGCGCCCCGCCCCGCCCTCACCTGCGGCGGGGACGCGGCCGTGCGCCGCTCGGTGCGCGGGCCGGGGCCGCGGGCTCAGGGGCCGGCCCGGAGCCAAGAGGCGGCGCCCTGGCAGCCCCCCCCACCTAGCGTCCCCGCAGCACCTCCCTCCCCAGGTCCCCGCAGCCCCCCTCTCCTCGGGTCCCCGCAGCGCCCCCAACCTGGCGTCCCCGCAGCTCCCCCCCTCCCCAGGTGCCCACAGCCCCCCCACCTGGCATCCCCGCAGCCCCGCCACCTGGCGTGCCCGCAGCTCACCCCCCCAGGTTCCCGCAGCCCTCCCACCTGGCATCCCCGCAGCCCCCCTCTCCCCGGGTCCCTGCAGCCCCCCCAACCTGGCATCCCCGCAGCCCCCCCACCTGGCATCCCCGCAGCCCCCCTCTCCCCAGGTCCCTGCAGCCCCCCACCTGGCGTCCCCACAGCCCCCCCACCTGGTGTCCCCGCAGCCCCCCCACCTGGCGTCCCCGCAGCCCACCTCTCCTCGGGTCCCCGCAGCCCCCCCACCTGGCGTCCCCGCAGCCCACCTCTCCTCGGGTCCCCGCAGCCCCCCCACCTGGCGTCCCCGCAGCCCACCTCTCCTCGGGTCCCCGCAGCCCCCCCACCTGGCGTCCCCGCAGTCCCCCTCTCCCCGGGTCCCTGCAGCCCCCCCCACCTGGCGTCCCCACAGCCCCCCCAGCTGGCGTCCCCGCAGCTCCCCCCATCTGGCCCGCTGCCGTCCCACCGGAGGCTCCTGGCTCCAGGCTTCATGGTGGGCTCTTCCCAAATTTCCCGCCTGCCCCCCCCCCCCAGCACGCAGCCAGTTCCATTCCAGCCCCTCCTGGCGCATCACGCCGCAGCCCCCCACTGACACAGGCTTTGCCCCTCGCACAGCCTCCTTGCTCCCCCTTCTTCAGGGGCTGAATGGTGGTCCCCAAAAGACACGGTCAAGCCCTCAGCCCTGTGCCTGTGACGCGACCTCGTTCGGGAGGAGGGTGACCAGTTGAAGATGAGACCGGTTAGCGTGGGGGGGGTCCCAAACCCAACACTGCGAAATGAGGACCCAGACACGGGATGCCGGGTGACGGAGACAGCCACGATCGGGGGCACCGGGGAGGGCTGGTCACCCCGAGGCTGGCGCGGGCAGAGGCCAGGAGCCCGTCCTCCCTGCCGGCCCCCGGCCCCGCCCACACCTGGATTTGGGGCTGGGGCCTCCAGGATGCGAGTCGGTGGTTTCTGCTGTTTTAAGGCGCCGGTCTGTGGCCCCAGGACACTCAGCGCGCGGCCCCTTCCCGGGTTGCGCACAGAAAGGCGCTGGCGCTGGAGGCGCTCCCCGCCGCGCTCCCGGGCTGGCACGCTCGCGCTCCCTCTCGGCGTGGACGGCACCTGCTCTGGGGGCACGGCTCCTCTAACGCCTGCTCCGTGCACCCTTGGATGTACCTGCTGGGCCTCATCTGCCTCCCCCACGGGGCTGGGGACCCCTCGGGGCAGGATGCGCTGCACAGGCTCGCGTGTATGGCGCTGTGCTCAACAGCACCCCAGCCCGCCAGGCCCAGGGCCACAAGTTGACAACGTCCCTCTCCTGCTGCCCCGCCAACAGTCCCCTGTGAAGCTCAGACTGTCCCCGGTCCAGAGGCCTGGCAGCGTCCCAAAGGTCACACTGGCCTCTGCCAGGGGCCACATCCCCAGGAGAGGCGCAGCCCCAGGGGCCCTGCTGGGGCTGGGGGAGCCCTGGGGGGAGGGATGCTTCTCAGCAGGGATGAGCTGGCACGAGATGCAAACGGAAGTCCACTCCCAGCCTCACCCCTGGGCCCCCGACAGCACTGCCCGGCTCCAGCTGGTGGCCTGGGGCAAGCTGGCCAGCCTCTGGGCAACAGTCTGCTCATCAGGAAAGTGGGCAGAAGGCCAGTCCACTTCCCAGGGCTCTGGCAAGGCTGGAAGACACGGATCAGAAGTCCTGGGGTCTGCAGCTCAGGCCTGCCCATGGGGCCCTCTGCCGGCCCTGCCGGCCGACCCCAGGGCCCACACCGGCCGCCCAGGCCCTGGTCTCCTGCCCAGCGGACTCACCGGGACAACGGCTCTGCCCCTCGGAGCCACCGGGGCTGCCCCTTGCCCAGGCCGCCGGGTGCACGACCGCACCCTCAGCCCACTGCAGCGGTGGAAAGCACACCAGCGCCCCATCCGCGGCGGGTGCCCGCCCCTCCCGCAGCCTCTCTGGCAGCTTGGCGGGGCGGGGCTTCCTTCTGGAAGCTGGCATTACCCGGCTGTCATTAGCAACACTGTTTACGTCTCACCACCTCACCCAGAAAAGCAAACCCCTTACAGGCCCGAGCAGGCTCGGGGGACAGGGGCAGTGGGGTGCCAAGGGAGAGAGGCCCCGCCCCCAACCCCGCCTTCAGCACAAGGAACTCTCGGCAGCAACCACACCCGAGGCCCCTCCTCAGCCCCTCTCCCCCCACCCCCCGCAGCGGGCAGACCTTGACCGCCTGGCACCCTGATGAGCTGCTCGGGGGTCCTGCCCGTAAGCCATGGGCAGTGGGGCCCCAGGACAGGGCGCTGGGCTAGAGGGTGTGAACAGAAGCACGACGGCAGCCCCAGCTCTGGGGTACCGCCGGGCTCTGCCACCCCCAGGGAAGACGGCGGGCGGCGGGGGGCGGGGCCAGCCAGCCGCTCCCCAGGGAAACAGCGGGCGCCCCGGCTGCAGGCCCTTGGGGACCGGCCCCACGGAGCTGGCAGATGCAGGGGCGGGAACAGGGATTTGGGGGACAGCATTCGGAGGAGGCGCCGTTGGGGAAACCAGATGGCGGCGCAGAGAGAAATCCTGTGCTCCAGGGCCTCGAGCGCCAGCCCGGTCAGCCTCCAATGCCAAAGTCAGCCAGAGCCGAGGCACAGGGGGCCCGCGGGGGCTGCCTCCCAGGCGCCAGGCCTCACCCAGCACGTTGCCTGCATGCTCTCGGGCGCCTTGAAGCAGCCCCACTGGTGAGTCCTGGGCCGCGGGCGCACAACCGCGAGGGCAGAGCAGAGACAGAGCAGCACACCCCTCACCCCAAGTTAGGGGAGCCCAGAGCAGTCGCCGGCACAGAACCGCCGCCACCCAGCAGTCCCCGGGACAAAACCATCCTCAAGGGCTCAGGTGGGCAACTGGGGGCCACGGCCTGGGGGGGCTCAGCTGAGGGGCTCCGTCGGGGGGCTGATCTCTAAGTTGCACTTTCCATGTCTCAGTGGGAACCCTCCCCAGCAGGTCGGGTTGGCCCACAGAGCAGAGGGGGTGCTGGCCGCAGGGGGTGCTCCCAGCCAGGGCGGCCTCTGCCCCCACCCCACTAGCCAGCTCAGGACTTGCAGGCCAGGCCAGATGCAGAACGCAGAGTCCCCCCATTCTGGGGCCAGGACTGTGTCCACACCATGTTACACACGGGGACAGAGAGAGGCAATCTAGTGCCTGGGCCACTCAGCTCAGCCTGGGGGCCAGTGGGGGGGCAGTGGGGGGGCTAGTGGGGGGGCAAGGGGGGGGCCTGAACCCAGAGGTGGGGTGGCCCAAGGGGCAGGGTCCCAGCGGGGCAGCCTGACTTGGGCTCGGAGGAGGCCCCGACCCCTCCAATGGGCCCCCCAGAGGGATTCCCCGCCCCAGGAGAGCAGTCTGGAGAAGGGGTGCATTAGTCTGTGGGGGGCCCAGTCCATGGAGAAGGAAAGGCCAAGCCTGGGCTCTGCCTCTGGGTGGTGCCTCAGGGCCCCCCACGCCTGGCTGTGGGGTCGGCCTGGACGGGGCTCAGGTACTCACCCGCGCGCGGGCCCCAGGACCCCTTCTTCCCCGGCCGGCGCCGGGGGGCAGCCATGCTGTGCAAGCGGCGCGGACACAGGGACCCCGGAGCCAGCGCCTCCAGGGAGGCCGCGCAGACGCGCGTTGCCAGAGAAACCCCGGCGTCCTCGCGGGCTCCTCCTCCTCCTCCCGCGGAGCCTGGCAGCCCCGGGGACCTGGCGCCCCAGCAGCCACACGCCGGGGACCTCACCTGCACGCCCCGCCCCCCACCTGGGCGGGTGGGGGTGGGGCACCCAGCCGGGGCTCTCCAAGTTCGGGACCCCAAAGGTGCAGGCTGGGAGGTGGGGGAGGACCTCGGCACCGCCCAGAACCCCGCCCCCCGACGTCTCCCCGCAGGGCCGCCGCCCCCTCCCCTCCCCCCTCTTCCCCGGGAACCCAGCCCAGTGACCCCGAGCAGCTTGGGACCTGATTCCAGCCAGGCCCTTCTGAAACCCGGTGACACCTGGCACGGCCACACCTGGAGATGAGCCGTCCTGGGCCCGCCCCCCGGCCGGAGCCTTGGTGGGCGAGGCAGTGGAGTGCGGAGGGGGTGTTTACCCCAGACTGCAAACCCGCCTTGTCCCAGCCCCGGCACACGTGCTGCGTGAGCCTCCCTGAGCCCTCCAGACCGCCGCCTGGGGTGGGAGCAGGGCCCCCTCCCGGGGTGATGGAAATGGCCTTGACCTAGAGGCGCTGCACTACCCAGGATGTGCTAACTGCCCCTGAGATGTTCCTTAAAATGATTCTTTTTTCGTCATGTGAATTTCGCCTGAATTTTTTTAAAAACTACACCACCACACTGGCAAAGCTAGGGTGTGGCTGGAGCAGGCGGGTGGGCCCCCCGGTGACGGCGGGGTCTCCAGCCTCAACCTGCTCCCCGGAGGTGTCCCCGTTCCCCCCTGCGTCCACGGCATGCACACTCACAGGACCTGCTCTTTCCCCCGCATGCCACAAACTACAAAAGCGGTTTGCAAGCGGGGGCACGCATCGTCGTGCAGGGAGGGGCTTCTGCCCCGCTCCCACCCAGCTCGGGCCGCTGGCGCCTGCGGGAGCCCAGCAGACCCCGGGTGGGGGGGGAGGCCTGTGACCTCCGCAAACTCAGGCCCCCCCAGCGCGGATTCCGCCGCGGGAGAGAGGCCCCAGCAGGTGGCGCCATCTCCCACCCAAGGTGGGACCAGGTGGCTCTGAGCAGCATCTGCTCCCAAGGAGCCGTGCCCCCCAGCACAAAAGAAAAACCACTCTAAATGAAAGCCAGTCTTTGTCCAGAATTTTCTCTTGGTGCCGCCCAGGAGATCAGGGTTTGGGGCCGACTTGCAGCTGGCCTGGTCCCAGAACTCAGGGGTGCACCTGCTCCCTGGAGGCAGAGTGGGGACCGCTGCCCCTCGGCCCCTGGGGAGCTGCTGACTGTCCAGAGAGCAGGAGACCGGGCAAGGGCCGCCTCAGACCAGAGTTGACCCCCCTGCTCCCGCCCCTAACCCCCCCCACCCCCCGCAAGCCACGGCTGAAGCTGTGCTCCTCTGGGGGCAGAGGGTCTGGAGAGTCCCCTGGGCAGCAGGCAGCTGTGTTGTCAGACTTGACTCTGCCACATATCCCTGCTGGCGCCTGAGGCTCGGGCCCTGGGGGGCTGTTCCCATACGTGCAAGGGCTCAGGTGGGGGGGCGACCTGGGGTGGCAGGTTGACGAGGTCCATACAGGCAGGGACACTGGAAGAAGCCCCCACCTGAGGGCTGGGCCCCCGGCCTGTCGCAAGGAATGCTGCAAAACGAGGCCCGAGGAGAGGGACCCCCACTCTCCCAGGGGTCCGCCGCGCAGACCCAGCCGTCCCCGCCACCCCCTCATGCTCCCCCGGGGGTCCTGGCAGCTGCCCAGGGGGTGCCACGTGAGGCTGCGTGAGAGGCCGCAGATCCCCAAAGCACCACGAATAAAACAAATTCATTCTCTACTGTTGCCAAAAAGGCAGGTGTCGCTGTCACGGGGTCTCAGAGCCCCGAACACCAGGGCCCCGCCCATGCCCTGAGACCCCCGAGAACGGGACCTCATTTGGAAAGAGGCGCTTGCAGATGGACTTGGGTAAGTTAAATGAGGTCCTCCTGGAGGAGGGTGGACGTCAGACACAGGGACAGACAGACAGACACAGAGGGAAACGGCGTGTCAGGATGGAGGGGGGACACCGGGGCCACTGCCTGCGAGCTGAGGGACCTGGGAGACTCCTCTGCAGGCCTTCGGAGGCCGCGAGCCCACCGACACCTTGCCTTCAGGCCTGTGACCGCCAGAGCTGGTCCAGGTGTTTCCGATGTCCGGAGCCGCCCGCTGGTGGTGCTCTGTTCCCGCAGCCTGGGGCAGGGGGACGCGCGCTTCTGAATGCAGAGAGTCCGGCCCTGCAGCGCTCCTGTGGCCAGCGCAGGGTCCTGAATACCAGGATTTACCTCCGAAACCATGTGGCACTTACGTCCGTCCCTCCTCCCTTAGCCTCATGGACATAGAACACTCGCTCCCCCACCCTCCAGGGTCCCCTGGGCATGCAGGGTTCAGGACAACAGTGGCCACATGGATGGAGAACACCCACCCACGTCCTCTCATGACCCTTCCCTGGTCACCTGCTCCACGAGCCAGAGGGAGTGGCCCCAGAGTGTCGTCCGTGGGTGCTGGACTTAGGGGCATCTTGGAGCAAACCCAGTCCCACCAGGACACAGGCCAAGCACCCAGGTCCTTGCAGTTTCAGCCAACCCCCCCCAAGGAGGCTTCCTTGGTGTCCACAGAAGATGGGCCAGTGGGGACCCCAGCAGCCTGAGGGGCTCTCACCCAGAGGGTGAGTCGGCACCTGCTGCCTGGCCCCGAGACGGCTCGGAAGAGCAGGACCCACTCCCACCCCCCCCCACCCCCCCCCACCCCCCCACCCCCCGCTCCCAGCTGTCCCGCTCTGCGGTTCAAGAGGCCGCAGCTGGGGTCCTTCCCGCGGCGATGCCCCACCGAGAAGCACAGGGCCCGGGAGGCGCTGCCCTCCACGGGGCTCGATGCACATATCTACTGGGGTTTTTATCTAAGGGTTCTCGTAAGCCCAATATTTCTACAGGGCATCTCGTGAAAAATAGTTCTCTCTGTCCTTCCCAGAGGCAAGCATGTTCACACGTGTAGCTGATTGTTTTGCTATTTATCCTCTATTATTGCTAAATAGCACTCTCCTATTGCTGCCTCTTGATTTTTCATTTTATGCATTTCCTATTACCTTCCTGTTTCAGTCGGCAAGGCCGCTGAAAGCAATATACCAGAAATGGGTCTGCTTTTACAATGGGGATGTATTCTTCTTTTTTTCAGGCCAGTAAAAAGAGTTTATGTGAGAAGCAGATGTGGCTCAACTGATAGAGCATCCGCCTACCATATGGGAAGTCTAGGTTCAAACCCCGGGCCTCCTGACCGGTGTGGAGCTGGCCCACGTGCAGTGCTGATGCGCGCAAGGAGTGCCGTGCCATTCAGGGATGTCCCCGCGTAGGGGAGCCCCACGCACAAGGAGTGCGCCCCATAAGGAGAGCCGCCCCACGCGAAAAAAAACACAGCCTGCCCAGGCATGGGGCCGCACACACGGAGTGCTGATGCAGCAAGATGATGCAACAAAAAAGAGAGACAGATTCCCGGTGCTGCTAACAAGAATGCAAGCGGACACAGAAGAACACACGGTGGATGGACACAGAGAGCAGACAACGGGGGGGCGGGAGAAATTTTAAAAATAAATACATCTTTAGGGAAAAAAAGGAGTTTATGGAGAAACGAGAGAACAGAGAAAAGTAACCACGCCGAGATGTGGATGCGAGCGATCTCCAGGCAAAGAGGAGCACAGCGGGGGTTTATTATCTTACAGTTTCAAGGCTAAGAAAAACATCCAAATCGAGGCATCATCAGGCGACGCCTTCCCCTTGAAGACCGGCTGCTGGTGATCCTGGACCCTGCCCCATGGCAAGGCGCATGGTGGCACCTGCTGGGCTCTCCCTTCTCCTCTGCGCTGAGCGCTTCCAGCTTCTGGCTTCCCTGGCGCTCTCTCTGCTTCTGGGTCTCCACATTCATCCCATTTCTAAAGGGATTAAAGACCCACGCTGGGCCACACCTACGGAGGGAACCTAATCAGGCAGTGCTAGCCACAACAGGGCCACACCCACAGGAATGGAATAGCTTTAGGTACGTGATTTTCCTAGGGGCCATATAGCTTCAAACCATCACACTCCCCCTCTCCGGTCATTCCACCATCATTCCACTGGAAGTATATCATACTTTAATAAAATCAACATTTGGAGTTTGCATGAAAAAATGCTGTTTACAGCTCAGGCATATAAATAGTTTTTCCTCTTTTTTTGTTTTCCCTGGATTATGGACATTTTGTACTTAGGACTAATTCAACCTCAAAGTTTCTTTTCCTTATCTCAACCTCGTCAATGCATGCCATGGTGGATTGGATCGTGTGCCCCACGAACATGTTCAAGTTCTAGCGTTCCTGTAGTTGTGAACTCATTTGTAAATTGGACCTTTGAAGATCCTGTTTGGATGAGGCCAGAGCAAACCAGTCAGGGCCTCAACCCAGTATGGCCAAAATCCTCGTGTCCAGAGGAAACATGGACACAGCCAGAAGCCAGAGGAGGAGTGAGAGAGACAGATCGCCATGGCGTGGGGGAGGACTGAGCCACCACCAGAATGCTGAGACATTGGAGAAAACGCGGCCTGCCGAGACCCTGATGTTGGATGTCTACCCTCCAAAAGTATGACAATAAATTCCCATTGCTTAAGCCAACCAGTGTGTGGTATTTGTCATAGCAGCCCTAGCAAACTAAGGCCCAAGCAGATGGATCAGGCAGAGACTGTCAGTTTAGCCTTCTGGAAGCATCTATCTGGTGTCTTCGGACCTGCTCCAAATGGGACCGTTGCCCTCCACGCCTGATGCCCGGCTGTCTTCCCAGGACCTTTCTCCAGCCCAGTCGTCCTGGGGGTAGCCAATGCTTCTCTGGGTGGAATTTCCTGTTTCCATTTGTAGCAGTTTGGTATTATTGATGAATTCCAAAAAGAAATATTGAATTATGTTTGTAAACTGATATCCTCTGGGCATATTAGATTATATTGGATTCAGAGGTTTACTTGATTAAGTAATCAGATTAGCCTCTTGTGCCAGTAGGGCATTGAGTCCGCACCCCTCGGTGAATGGGGATTCAGAAGAAAAAAGACATGGCAAAGGACAGAGTTGGGGGTTCTTAATGTTGGAGTTTGATGCTGAAGCTGGAAACTGGGAAGAGAGGAACCCTGAGCCCAGAGAGAAGAAGAACTGGGAAGGGAGGAATCCAGGAAGCCTGAACCCTGGCAGACATCGGCAGCCATCTTGCTCCAACACGTGGACATAGACTTTGGGGAGGGAAGTAACTTATGCTTATGGCCTGGTACATGTAAGCTCCTACCCCAAATAAATACCCTTTATAAAAACCAACCAATTTCTGTGTTTTTTTTGCATCAGTACCCTTTTGGTTAACTAATACACCATTATACCATCGAATCTTTCTGGTTTCACTCCTTTGTTTTGGTGGGGTACATCCTTTAAGTGACTGCATTAGAAAGGATGCATGGCACGTAAACTTTTGCAAAAACCTCCCTTCTGACAATGTCCCTATTCCACCCTCATTGTGATCGTTAGGATCGTTAGTTTGGCTGGGTATAGAATTCAAAGTTGGGAAATGTTTTTCTTCTGAAATGTGACGGTCTTTCCACATTTTCTCTACCTCCTGATATTGCTTTGGAGAGGTCCAAAACATGCTAGACTAGGTATGCTAAGAACAGGTAGAAGACCTGCCACCTGGTTCTGTTTGTGGGTAAACCATTTCCAAGTTACCAAGGTCCTGTGCGGCGTGCTGGTGAGAAGGTCGCCGCCATCTCTAAAATGCCCTGTGGTGTACCCGTTCATAGGCCAAGAGATGTTACAGAACTGGGCTCACTGCTCACAAAGGAGACGACAGAATTCTAAATAATAGAGCTCAGAGGGTGACACTTAACTGCCCCAAACCAGGAAGTTGTAACTATCATCATCAATGACACGGTCTGACCCATAGAGAGAGACAGAGATGGTTCATAGGACATGATGTCCCTCGGCAAAGTAGGTGGGCAGCTGCCAAGGGTGCCACTGAACCTGTAGCTGCAGAGTAAATTGAGGCTGGATGCCTGGACAGCTGGTCACCCCAATAAAAAGTCCCAATCCCTTGCTTGGCCTTTATACCTGAGTCAGTTCTCAGGCGTAGAACCCACTAACTGAAGACAGCACCAGGCGGCAGGGGGAAGGGCCATTCAGTGCACGTGGGAATGGTCACCGCGGTCCTTCCCCAAGGGGACCGACGGCAAATTATTATGCTGGCCACGGTGCACTTGGGAAAGGCGCACACCAGTTGAAGGCCTAACTCAGGACAGAGGTGATGTCAGTTCAGAGAAGTGACATGTCATCATAACTTCCTGGTCAGAGGGGGATAAACGGAGTCTGTCCGAAGCCCAGCTCACGCGGGGGGCCTCTGGTCACAGACCTACTTGGACCTGACATATCTGGTAGTTGGCACAACCCCCACAAGGACGCGTGGTCTGAGGGGTAAGAGCAAACTGAACGGGGTCAAGAGGACGCCTGTGATATCATCACCTCCCCTCCCGCCAATACGGTGAATCAAAACACTGTCACATCGGGGCGGGGAGATGGTGAAAATCAGTGCACCCTCGAGGATCCAAAGGACACAGCGGTGCTGGTCCCATCATACCTATTCTATCTGCCAGTCTGGTCCCTACTAAAACTGAACAGATTCCCGGAGGATGGCTCCAGCCGACCGGGAGCGCCAGCAGCCAGGCAGGCCCGGGGCTCGGCCTCCATGCCAAGGCTCACCGTGGCCGGTGCAGATGAGCGTGGCCCCAGGTACACGTTTGTGCCCAGTCCCATCAGAAGAGCTTGCATGAGCACGGAGGGACGATGCGGCGTAGGGATGTTTTTGCCCCAGGACTGTTTAACCCTCCTGCCTGCTGTCGTGATACAGCAAGGAGCCATCTGGGCCACCTGCACCTCCTTCACATCGTCCCACTGCTCCACGGTGTCCGTGACGTTGCACTGACCAGGCTGGCTGAGCAAGAGGCCTTCGCAAGACACACGAGCCCAAGAGGGCGGCATGGGGCGCGGCAGCACCTGGCCCTCGCCCAGCCGTGACGGCTGGAATCGCGGCAACGCAGAGGCCTGGGTTGGATAGCGCACCCGAAAGACCCAGCCAAGTCCTGACCCCAGTCCCAGGAAAGTGCCCTTGTTTGGAAAAAAGGCCTTTGAGCGTGTGATGAGTTACAATGGGGCTCTATCCAATATGGTGGGTGGGCCCTAAGAGGAAAGCTGGGCCCGGGGAGGGAGACACACGGGAAAGAGCGGCATGCAGCGATGGAGGCCGAGACTGGAGGGATGCGTCCAGTCAAAGGCTCAGCAGCCCCAGCAGGCCGCTGGCCAGCTGGCCCACACCCTGGTGCAAGAGCTCTGGCCTCCAGAAGCAGCCAAGAAGAGCTCCTGTTGTCTTCAGCTGCCCAGCTTGCATGAAGTGTTTTGCTACGGCAGCCACAGACCTAGGATTCAGAGGTCTGCCCCACCCATAAAAACTGCAGGGGCCCAGCGTTTGCGGGCATCCCTGGACAGCCCTCCAAAGCAGACCAGTGACGGCTTCTCCTGCCACGAAGACGCCAGCTTCCGGAAGCTCAGGCTTTGGAGGCAGCACCTTCCACACCTAGGGGGAGGGACGTGAAGGTTGCCGGCTCGGAGCAACCCCTGGCCCTGCAGGCCAGCGGGTCCGATGGTGCCGGGGGAGGGCCCCGGGACAAGGGCGACAGCTGCAGCTGGGAACTCAGTGCCATTTAAAAGCCACTCCTGGCGGCGGAGTTAGCCCAGTGGTTAGGGTGTCCGTCTACCACATTGGAGGTCCGCGGTTCAAACCCCAGACCTCCTTGACCCGTGTGGAGCTGGCCCATGCGCAGTGTTGTTGTGCGCAAGGAGTGCCGTGCCACGCAGGAGTGTCCCCCGCATAGGGGAGCCCCACGCGCAAGGAGTGCGCCCCATAAGAAGAGCTGCCCAGTGTGAAATAAAGTGCAGCCTGCCCAGGAATGGCACTGCACACACGGAGAGCTGACACAACAAGATGACGCAACAAAAAGAAACACAGCTTCCCGTGCCGCCGACAACAACGGAAGTGGACAAAGAAGACACAGCAAATAGACACAGAGAACAAACAACCGGGGTGGGGCGGGGGGAGAGAAATAAATAAATAAATCTTTTAAAAAATAATAATAAAAAATAAAAGCCACTCCTGGTGTGCCGGGAGCCTGCCAGAGGCGGAACGCTGACCCTGTGCCGAGGGATGGTCCGTCTGGTCCACCCAATCGCCAGGCCAGGGGAGGCAGCCACCTCCACTGCCAGGTGAGAGCAGGTCTGTGACAGCTGGGGCAGGCGGAGGTCACGGGCAGGAGCGGCCCCCGCTGCGGCTCACTCTTGGCTCACTCTGGTGGCTGAAGGAGGAGGCCCCAGCCCTGGCCAGGTTCACGGGGGCGTGGGCCAGACATGGGGGTGCAAGCAAAATGGGCACCTGCAGCAGATACCCCACAGGAGGCCACAAAAGGCAGGAGAGGGGCGCGTCCTGCCCTGGGTGGGCTGTGGGTGGGCTGTGGCCTGCTTCGTGGGGAAAGAGAAATGGCCCGAGGTGAGGGGGGATGGGCTGGTCACAGTGGCGAGGGGCCTCGCTGGCCGGTGAGGGACCTAAACAGAAGTCCGATGGACCTGGGAGGAGGAGAGCTGGGCATGGTGAGGGCTGGACCCATGGGGCGGGCGTGAGTGTGGATCCCTTCGTGAGGAACCACCGGTCGGCTGCGCCACCCGGCCAGCCAGGGCCACCGGTCAACCTGTGCTGCCCACGGGCAAGACACAAAGTGGCGGCAATGGCAAGTGGAGGGAAAAAGCTGGCCTAGCCACACTAGCCACCGACGTCCAGCCTGCCCTGCAGAGTCGCCGCTGAGCCCCGGCAGGGCGCCCCGCTCTGGGCGACCACTGGCCGCCCGGGACCCGCCGACCGCGCGGCCCCTCCACCCTGGAAGGCCCCAAGGGTCCTCTCACTGGACGCCACGCGTGTGCCAGCGTGAGTTTGCCTTCGCTCCGGCGCCCCGTCTAGAGTTACGGCGAGCCTGCCTCATGGGCACAGACCCCCCCCTCCCGCGTCAGCCCAGTGGCCCCCTTCCTGCGAGCAGCGGGGAGGGCCCCGTCCACGGGCTCGCCGGGCACCTGCCAGCCCGAAGGAGGACCGCGCAGGCGGGCATCGGCCAGCAGGCGAGGCGGCAGGGGGAAAAGGGGCAGGCAGCGGGGGTGCGGCCGTGGCCCACTGGGGCTCTGCTGCGGGTCTCGCCGCCCCCCCGCATCTCCCCCAGGGGGCTGCCCTCCGGTGCGGGCCCGAGAGAGCGGGGGCGGACTGCGCGCCACTGGGCACGTGCCCCCAGGTCCCCTCCGGGGGTCTGGGGCGCGGCGGGGAGCAGAGCCCCCACCGCCGGCCCCTGCGGGGTCTCCCTCACTGCAGAGAGCGCCGCCCCAGGGTCACGCCCTTCCCAGGGGTCTGGCCACAGACGCTGGACGGGCCGCTCCCACCCAAGCTCCGAGGCCCGCGTGGGGCTCAGCGTCTTTGCCCGCCCCGCACCCGCTGATCCCTGACACGTGCACAGCGCCGAGCTCATCTCAGGGTCTCAGACCCCAGGGAGGCCCGGCGCGTCTGTCCTCGAGCTGAGCTGGTTTCCTGCAGCCATCACAGGTGCCACCGCCGGGCGCCCATGACACGGGCGCCTTCCGCCCCTCGTGCAGCCGGGCCCCCCAAGGCGCCACAGCCCGCGCTCCCTCAAGGCCCCTCCCACCCCTCCCAGCTTCGGGGGCTCCCGGCCATCCACGGCCTCCTTGGCTTGTGGCCGTGTCACCCCAATCTCTGTCGTCCCCCCACACACACACGGCCTTCTCCCTGTCTGTCCATCTGTTTGTCAGGACAAACGTCCCCTCCTTAGAAGGGCCGGGGCCCTGCAGGCCAGGCCGCCCGGCCCAGCCAGGCCTCCTCTGCGCTGCCCGCGGGCTCGAAGACCCCTTGCCAGACGAGGACACCCTCGGGACGGGGCTTAGGACGCGGACGTGTCTTTTTGGGGCGCGGGGTGCAACCTGCAGCAAGGGCTTTCACCTCGGGCTGCTGAGGTCTCCTGAGAAGACCCCCCACCCACCCACACTCCTGCCGGGGGTGCCATGGGGTGGGGGTGGGGTCATACCCCCCCCGAGACCCCTCCTTCCAATGCGGCCCCGCCCATGCCTGGCGCCCCTCGGCCTGGAGACCTGGCCCTTCTGGCCAGTAAGGCCCAGCCTTCTCTCGGGGGCCGGGGGTGGGCTGGGGGGACGTGCAGCCACAGCCACGGAGGGGGTGGCTGGGAGCCCCCCGAGAGCCCCACTGCGCCCCTCCCCCACCCCGTGGGCCCCCAGGTCTTGGGGGGTCGCTTTCCAGCTTTCAAAATTGCGTTGCTCTGTCTCCTCCCATTCCCCTTTCTTCCTGAGGCTTTAGCCTAACGGGCAGACAAAGGAACAAACCCCCCTGCTGTCGTTCGAGCGGGGCTTCTGCGGGGCGGAGGGCAGGTGTGTGCCCACACGACGGGGCACGCACCCTCAGCTGAAGACAGCAAGGTGAGCGTGTAAGCCAGGCACAGGACACACAGTGCACGGCCTCACTTACAGGAACCACCCAGCAGCAAATCCATAGAAACAGAAGGGAGGTTAGGGGAAGCCGATTTGGCCCAACGGATAGGGCGTCCGCCTACCACATGGGAGGTCCGCGGTTCAAACCCCAGGCCTCCTCGACCCGTGTGGAGCTGGCCCATGTGCAGTGCTGCTGCGCGCAAGGAGTGCCATGCCACGCGGGGGACTGCATAGGGGAGCCCCACGCGCAAGGAGTGCGCCCCATAAGGAGAGCCACCCAGCATGAAAAAGTGCAGCCTGCCCATGAGCGGCGCGCACACATGGAGAGCTGACGCAGCAGATGACACAACAAAATGAGGCACAGAATCCGGGTGCCGCTGAGAAGAACACAAGTGGACACAGAAGAACACACAGCGAATGGACACAGAAAGCAGACAACAGGGTGGCGGGGAGGGGGAGAGAAGATAAATAAAAATCTAAAAAAAAAGAAAAAAATAAAGAAAGGAGGTTAGCATTACCGGGCCAGGAGGGGGTGTGGAGGGGGCAGTCCATGCTAGAGGGGCACAGAGCTTCCTTTTGGGGTGATGAGAAGGCAACGGGGGCAGTGACGGCGGCACAACGTGGTGGGAGAAATCCACGTCGCTGACCTGCACGTGTGCACACGGCCAAAACGAGACATGCCCTATCCTGTGTTGTCACGGTAACGCTGTCAAAGTCGACGCCTTGGTCGGTTTGGCCCGGACCTGGCATTTTAAGCTGTCGTTGCGCTCTCAGCACCCGAGAGGGGGGCCAGGCCACAGGGCCCGCGGCGTGGCAAGAAGCGCCTGGGCGCCTCCACCCACAAACCTCGGGAGGATCTGGCCGCTCTGCCCGCCCTCCCGACCTGGCAAGGCCCGCCCTCCCGGCGGCGGCGGCCCAGGCGGGCCTGGAACGACAGGGAGGACCGCAGGCCCGTGTCCCGGGGAAACTGTGAAGACCCGGATGGGGGACGCCCCCCGCCCGCCCGGGGTGCTGCGCCCCACGTGGGGGCCGCCGAGGGGCCGGGAGGGGGCCTGATGCGCATACAGAGCAGGCCCGGCCGCAGGGAGCAGGCACGAGGGGCCACCAGTGGGGCCGCGGTGCGGGGTTTCCATGGCGACCGGCAGCTGGTCACTGCGCCGCGCTGCCGCCCGGGCAGGCCCAGGAGGGGGTGTGGCATGGCCCCATCACTGCCCGGGTGGATGGACGGCCTTTGCCGGGGAGCCCACTGGCAGCAGGCGCTGCAGCAAGGGCGGAGCTGCTGCCCTGCGACGGTGGGCAAGCTGCCCCCCGCCCCCCGCCCCGTGCCCCTCGTGAGCAAGTGCAGGGCTGGGCTTGGTGGCCCAGGGACGGGGTGCTCGGCTCTTCCGGAAAATGCCTGTGGCCGTTCCCCAAGTCTCCCTTATGCCCCCGGACAACAGGGCTACAGCCTCCCCGGGGTCCGCATCCAGCCCCGGGCCCCCCGGGCCTCTGTCCACGCTGCTTCCGAGAGCACGGCGGACGTGAACACGCCCGGCTGCACCCAGGGTGCCTCCGTCCTCAGAGGGGGTGGCCACAGCTCCCTCAGGGCCCCGCGGTCTCCAGCCCCTGGCCCAGCCCTTCTCCCTCCACCTCGGCAGTGCGCCTGCAGCCCCTGCCCCAACTCAGGGCAGGGACAGGCCACCCCCAGCTGGCCAGATGCCCAAAGGGAGGCTGGGGAGACGTGCCTGAGGGCAGGTGAGGGCTGGGAGCATCCTGCTTAGTCACCTGGTAGGAGGATACTGGGGGGTCAACGGGAGAGACAGGCATGGCTGGTGGGGGACAGGTGCCCCCAGGGCTCTGTGACTGCGCCCCCAGAGGGGTGGGGGGCAATGGGATGGGGGGGCGGGGGAGTGCCTAAGGGGGGCAGCCGCTGGGGGCTCAGTGCAGCGGGGGAGGCTGGCCTCCTGCTCCTGTCCTCCTTCAGCCTGGTGGCCCCAGGGCCCCCCGCCGACGTGCTTCCAAACAGAGGTGCTGTTCCCCAAGGGGCAGGCAGGCCCCCAGGCCCCAGGCCCCAGGCCAGCGTATGAGGCCTCGGCCCACGAGCCCCGTCCAGCTCTCTGGCTCCAGGCCAGGCAGGGACAGTCAGCCTGAGGGGATCAGCGGAGGTGACATAGTACAGCGGTCCCTTGGGCTAAGGGCACGGCACGCACAACCTCGTTACAGCAGAGGGAGGACAGGCTCAGGGCCAGGCCTGGCTTGGGAGCTCTGAGCTGTGACCTCTGAGCCGTGGCCGGGCCAGGGCCCCTTCTGCCCCTGGGCCCCAAGCCGCACCCTCCCAGAAGAGCTGCTGGCCTGCCCTGGACGCCTCCCCCACTGGGCTCTGCATGCCCCCGATTCCGTGACGCCCGAAACCGCCCCCTCCTGTAGTCCAGGAAGCTGGCCCTTTGCAGCTGGACAGGCGGCACCTTCTCTACGCGAGACGACGGGACCCAGGAGAGGGGCACGTGCTCATCGGCACGGGGTCACGTGCCAGGGGCCGCCCTGGGAGCTGCCAGCCCACCTGGCTCTGCCCTGGGCACACAGCTGCCCTGCCCGGCACCATGGCTGGATCAGAGGGCAAAAGGGAGCAGCCTGGACGCCCACCGGCAAGGGCCAGCTAAGTAACCCCAACAGAGCCACGCACACACGCGTTAGGCTTGTGAAAGCTTTCTGGTGACACATAAGTAGAACACTACGAAGTGCCACATGTTAGAGAAGCAGACTTGGCCCAGTGGTTAGGGCGTCCGCCTACCACATGGGAGGTCTGCAGTTCAAACCCCGGGCCTCCTTGACCCGTGTGGAGCTGGCCCATGTGCACTGCTGATGCGCGCAAGGAGTGCCGTGCCACGCAGGGGTGTCCCCCGCGTAGGGGAGCCCCATGCGCAAGGAGTGTGCCCCATAAGGAGAGCCCCCTAGCACGAAAGAAAGTGCAGCCTGCCCAGGAATGGCGCCACACACATGGAGAGCTGACACAACAAGATGACGCAACAAAAAGAAACACAGATTCCCGTGCCGCTGACAACAACAGAAGCGGACAAAGAACATGCAGCAAAATAGACACAGAGACAGACAACGGGGGGGAAAGGATGGGGAGAGAAATCAAAAGACAAAAAAAGCTTAGTTATACGACCCAAGCCATGTGACAATCAGTGCAAGCAAACACCCTGAAATGGAGAGCAGCAGGTGGAACCGAGCCCCCCAAACGATGCGTCCGCCTGGTGTGTCCACCTGGGGCTGGGAACGCGGCCGCAGCTGGAGACGGGGTCTTTGTGGATGTGTTAAGTGAAACATCTTGAGATGAGCCCTTCCTGGATGGGCCGTGCCCTAAATCCAGCGACCAGCCTTTAAAGAGCAGGGGATCAGGTCTAGCTGGGTGGTGGAGGGCACAGCCGAGCGAGGACGGGGCAGAGACGGAGGGGCGCCCCCCCACCCCTTGCTTTGAGACCCTGAGTGCAGGCGCCTCTGCTGCTCCCAGCCACCAGTTCGTGATCATTTTTTGCGGTAGCACAAGTCACGGGACGAGCCGCATTCGGGGCTGAGAGTGGGGTGACTTTCCCGTATACCCCTCTTCGTGCTCTTGTATTTTTAAAGTTCACGACGTCAACACGCCTTGCTCTCCTAAGCAGCTCCGGCTGGAAGCTGAGTTTTGGCTTTTGCTCTGCTTTTCCTCAGCTGTTCCAGGGCCGGTGGCCTGGCCCTCGGGAGGCTGAACCCGCCCGCGACGTCCTCGTCCCTCCACAACCGAGCGGCCACAGCCCCATCCCCAAGGCCAGGAGCTGGGCAAAGGCCAAAGTCCACCTGCCGCCGGAGGGTACGGCGGCTGAAGGGTGTCCCCCAACATGCACACCCACCCCAAACCTCGGCATGTGGGCGTATCTGGAAACGGAGCCTGTGTGGGTGCAGCTGGTTCGGATGAGGCCAAACCGGGGTGGGCTGGACTCTGCCTCCCACCCAGCTGGTGTCCTTTTCAGGAGAGGAGGAGAGAGGTACAAGTGGAGAAGAGGGCCCGCGGGAGGCAGGGGCAGGCCGGAGGGCCGCGTCGCAGGCCCAGGCTTTCCAGCAGCCCGGAGGCCGGGAGAAGGCATGGAGGGACCCTGCCTCGGAAAGGAACGAGTGGCCGCTGGCTGCCCCGGGGCACCTGTCCAGGCCCGGGGGCCCCACACAGCCGTCCTGGGCAGGGCTCGAGGCCCGCGTCACTCTCCACTCCAGCGCGCGGCCCTCCCCACCGTCCTGAGACCATCCCAAATGCGTGGCTCTCCAGGGGGCCTGCTCCACGGGCAGGGACCCCGCGTGGGGAGACCCAAAGCACTTGCTCGCCTTGAGGGTGCTGCACAGGATTTAGCTGGGGCGGCAGGTGCACCTTCCTGATTCTGTCCAGTTTGGGCTGATGTTGGAAGACTTCCCTCGGCCCCCCACACCTCCAAGGCCTGGGGTAGGGGGACCCCGAGGCTCCCTGGGCCAGTCCCCACTCTCTCTGCCTCTCGCAGGCACACAGTGTCTGCCTGGCCGGGTGGGGGTGCAGGCGGGGAGGGGGCACACGGGCCAAGGCAGAGCGTGCCAGGCTGCTCCCTGCTGCCCTGCCCGGGGCTGGTGACGAGGCTGCAGGTGCCAGCGAGCGCCCCAGGAATGCTGCGTGGCTGGAGCCTCACGTGCCCGTGGGTGGCCTCGGCACCCCGTGAGCCTCCAGCCGCTTCCTGCATGTCTCAGCATCCAGGGGGGCGCTCGGGCCTGTGGGCGCGGCAGGCCGTTTCCTCCCGGCCTTGCTGGTGCCGTGGGCACCTGAGGAGCCTGTGACCCAAATACCCCCGCAGCCCCCACTCCGCGGGGACCTCAAGGCCCCGGCCGAGCGGAGGAGGCTGCAGGGAGGTCGGGGGGGGGCGCTCTCACGGGGCCCTTGGGGCAGGAGGGAGGGCTGGTGGCTGAAACGTGGGGAAAGAATCAGCTCTTTCTCAGGGTGGGGAGATTACTTGGAAACAGTGGTAACGCCGGGTGTTCCTTTTACTTGAGATTATTTGGAAACTGGTAAAACGGAGCGTTCCTTTTACTCAAGCGTGAGTGTGCGAGCACGTGTGCTGGGGCCCTCCACTCCTCCACCTCGTCCCGGCTTGGAGGTCCCTGGGGTGGTGGCTCTGCTGGCTGTGCCAGCCAGGCCCTGGGGCACCCTGGAGGTGGGGGCAGGTGCCAGGGAGGGGGCGGCAGGAGGCAGGCAGGGTTTAGGGGGCGGAGGGGCAGGGAGTTGCCCGGAGAGGCCCCGGCTGACCCCAGCCCTGGCACAGCATCTCGGGAAGCGCATCTGGGGTGGGCTCTGTTCCTGGGTGGTTTGGGGCACCCTGGCCGTCTCTCCCAAGTCAGGCCCTCACCTGGGGACCCCCACCACCTCTCTCTGGGATCCCAGGCCTCCCCGTTGCTCTAGCCTCCCTGAGGGTCCCCACCCCCCTCGAGCCTGCCCAGGGACACGAGTCCAGGACGGGAGCAGGTGCAGCCAGCAAGCCAGGTGCTGGCCTCAGCGCCCCAAGGCCCCGCCAGGTGCCCTCGGGCGAGGCGCGCTCCGTCTCCTCATCTCTAAAGCAGGATAATAACTGTGCCCGCCGGGGCGGGGCAGGTGACGCCGCGTGCGTCAGGGGGGCTGAGTGGGCGCAGCCAGGTGTGTGGCAGGTGCCCACAGGTGGAGGTGGTGCCGAGGGCAGCTGCCATGGGGTGGGTCCAGGGGTGACAGAGCTCTTGTGGACTCGTGGCGCTCCCAGTGAGGTGGCCGGGGCACGCTGCCTCGCCTGGCGTGGCGCGGCGGGGGCGGGGCGGCAGAGGCTGGTGTCACGGCCCCGCCCCCAGTGGCCCTGCAGTTGCCAGGGAAGGGATGCCCCCGGGGGGAAACATTTTTCCTTCCTCTGATGTCCCGGGGGTCCCCTGAGGGGGCGTTGCTCCTGGGACGGTTAGGAGACAGGTGTGAGGGGGCGGGCAGCGAGCCTGGAGTGAGCAGAGCACAGAGGGAGGCGGCCCAGTGGGGGGCGGGAGGGCAGGCTCTGGGGACCCCCGGCGCCCCCTCCTCCAGTCTCATCCTCAGGCGCCTGCTGCCCTCACACCCTGTGACCCAACGGCAGCCCTGCTCCTGGGGGCCGGAGCACACCTGTGCCGTGACGGGGTGGGGGCGGGATGCATGCCCTCAACATCCATCTTGAGGGACCCCTGGTGGTCGCCTTGAAGGGAGAGGAAAGCGCTCTGATAATGGGTGACAGGGTTCCCCAAACTGGCGCATTCAAGTCCTGTCCCTGGCCCGTGAAAGCAGGCTCGTGGAAACAGGGATTTGAAGGTGGGATTACTTAAGGCGGGCTCCAACTAGATCGGGGGGCCTGACCTGGGGTCCACAGATGAAGGGGAGGGAGACCCCCAAAGGGGAGCTGGCCGTGGGAAGCTGAAGGCCGAGTCTGGAGCTGTGCAGCTGCCAGCCAAGGGGCTGTGGGGGGCCCGGGAGCCCCCAGGAGCTTGCAGAGGCCGGCAGGAGCCCCCCGCAGAGGGGAGCAGGCATGTGGCCTGGTCACCCCGATGCCTCGCAGTGCCTTGTCACGGCTTGAAGACACTGGGGCACCCTCGGCAGGGCGGTGGGGCATATCCCAGGTCCATCCAGGACCACCGAACTTACTGAGCTCTGACCCTGCGAGGGGCTGTGGGAGCATCTGGTGGGCGGCAGGATGAGGCGCAGGCTGCCCCAGAGCCCGGGGGGGCTCAGACACCCCCGCTGGCCTCTGCCGGGGACCGGCTGCACAGAAGAAGACGCCCCCCCCCCCGTGACAGCCCGAGCGGGACGCCCCCTCACCCCGGGGTCTGCCGTGGAGGCCTCTGGGCACCAGGAGGGCCAGCAGCGCGGCAGGCGAGGGGGCTGAGCTCAGGTTTGGTGCGAGCGGGTGCAGGGCGGGGCCCCACTGATCCCAGGCCCGAGGGGGGCCTCACTCCAGAGGGGGCCTGGAAGGTGGGGCCGGGGGAGGAGCCTGGCTGGCTGCCTGGCCGCCCCCGCCCCCTCCCCATCCCGGGTGGCTCGGGCCACAGCCGGGAGCAAGGCCTCAGCAGGAGGGCAGGCCCGAGCCAGGGAGGCCACCTGGGCCCCGCTCCTGGCCAGATGGTTTGTAGCCACTGCCACCCCGGCCACCACCGGAACAGCAAGCGGCATTGCCTGAGGGTGCTGCCTTCTGGATGCCAGCCGGGCCTGGCCGGCTAGGGTGTTCTCCCCCGGCCCACGCGGGGCAGGCAGGAGCCCTCCCGGCTCCTCGAAACGCCGCTTCCTGCCCGAGGCTCGGGCTCTGAGCCAGCCTCCCCAGGGCACCAAGGAGGGTGGGGAGGGGGGAGGGGCTGGAAGGTGAGGGTGCCCTGGGGAGCCCCCAAGCAACCCAGAGCCCACCCGCCCCGGGACCTCACAGAGCAGGGGGGTGTTGGCAGGGCAGGCCCCGCGCTGGGGGCCTGGGGGCAGCAGCTGGTCACGTGCCCATTTCACAGATGGAACTCAAGGTCTCAGCGGGGAGCACCTGGAGACCCACCTGGAGGAGCTCCCCAGCTAAGGTCTGGGTGAAAACACCCCCATGCTCTCCTTCCTTCCCGGACCTGCCCACCCCCTGTAGTGGGGGGAAGAAAGCCCCGTATCTGTCATCAGCCCCCAGGGCTCTCAGATGGAGGCAGGCAGTGCCCACAGGTCTGCACCCCACTGCCAGAGGGGGCAGTTTGGAGAAGATGGGGGGGGGTGTTCAGGGCTGAGGGGGAGTACCAAAGCGGGGGCAGAGGCTGGGGGGCCTCAAACAGCCCCTTGGGGGGGCAGCAGGTTCAAGCAAGGTGGGGGCTGGAGGGGAGGGGGACCTGGAGGCCCCCAGGGTCCCCGGGCCCTCCCCTCCCACCCACCCTGCTGTGGGCAGGGTCTGCCGCTCCCCACGACCCCCACAGCCGCATCTCCCAAGGCCCCACGCGCCGACCGAAAGCCGCCCCGCCCCCGGCCCCAGACGACCCTCCCCCCACCGGCTCCCTCCCTCCCTCCCTCCCCGCCGCTCGGAGGCAGGGCCCGGCGGCGCGGCCACCCCGGCCCCAGGCGCCCCCTCCCCGCCGCGCGGGCGGCGGTGACATCACGACCACGGCGGCGGGAGGGGCCGGCCGCGCACATCACTTCCTCGGCGCCCTCCCGCCCGCGCGGACTGACGGACCGACCGACGGACGGAGGGGCGGAAGGACGCGCGGACGCTGGGCGCGCGGCGGCGGCGCTCTCGGGGCCCTCGGCGCGCCCCGGTCCCATGGCGGGCCCGGCCCCGCCCGCCGCCGACGAGCTGCCCGGCCCGGCCCGGCGCCTCCACTGCAGGTAGGGAAGGGCCGGGAAGCGCCGGCCGGGGCCCGGGGGTCGCGGTGGGGCCGGGGCGAGCCGGCGGGCGGGAGGCGCGGCGGCGAACAAAGGCGGCGCCGAGGGCGCGCAACGTGGCGGGCGCGCGCCCCTCCCTGCCGGCCGGGGGTCCGGCGGCGCCGGGGTGGGAGCCCCGACCCTCCCCCGGCCAGAGCCCCGGGACAGAGCTGGCGGCGGGAGCGCCCAGGGCCGTCCCCCAGGGCCCCGGGGACCAGGGTGGCAGGGACGGGAGGCCCAGCGGGCCCTGGGGCAGCGGGGCCTCCGGGCACAGCAGTGAGGGGTGAGGGGCGGCTGCCGGGACCCTCCCTCGCCAGCCTGGCCCCGCCTCCCGGCCACCGCCAGTACCAGGGGCAGCAGAGGCTGCCGAGACCCCAGCTGTGTCCTGGGCGGGGTCCTGCCCTCAACCGACCCCCGGGCACCCCGGCTCCCCAGGCCCGCAGGCCCCGTGGCCGGGTTGGGGCTCGAGCCTGCCTGGAAAGCGCCTGCCTTGCGGGCAGGCTCACAGGTGAACCCAGCGGTTTGGGCGCCGTGCCCCACGCCCATCGGTGATGACAGGGTGTCCCCAAGGTGCTGCCAAGGTGTGCAGGCGCCGAGCAGGTGACGGCTGGGCATGCCAGGCAGGGGCGGAGGCGGGCCTGGCCCCGGGAGGCCCTGCCAGGCCCTGACTCCCGGCACCGTGGCCCCAGGCCCTGTGGCCATCGTGGGTCTGGGGGGTGGCTGGTGCAGGGACAGGTTGCTGGGGGGTGACGCTGGGCGCCTGCCCCATCGAGCGTCCCCGGGAACCGGAGCCCAGGGTCTCCTGGAGAGGGACTGCTTTGTCCCGAAGCAGGGGTTGCTCTGGCAGCACCAACAGGCAGCCCGGGCCAGGGCAGCACATGCGTGTGCGTGTGTGCTTATGCATGTGTATTTGCATGTAGGAGCACACAGATATGCATGTGTGTACGTATGCATGTGTGCATACACTTGCTCACTGTACACATGTGTGCGCACGAAAGCATGTGTGTACTGTGCGCCTGTAGGTTTCTATGTATGTTTGCATTTCATTTGCGCATGTATGTACATGTGAATGCGCATGTGTGTGCGTGCATGTGTGCATTGTGTGTTCTGCCTGTATGTGTGTGTGTTACTGTGTGCACTCGTGTAGGGGAGCTGTGGGTGGAGGGGACAACTTGACCCTGGGAGACCCTGGAGTCACCTTGATCACTCTGTGAACTTGACCTGGGGTCCTTGGGTGGGCCAGGCCCTGGCAGAAGGGAGCCAGCCCAGGTGTGTGTTGGGGTGCACGGCCAGGAGGGGCAGGGCCTCAGGAGCCGGGGAGATCCTGGCCCTGACCTCGCAGCCCTGGGGGCTCTGGTGGCCGCAGAAGGGTGGAGCTGGGGGGGCGGGGTGGGAAGAGCCCCGGACCAGAGGTCTGGGAGAAGCCAGCGCCAGTGGGCCCACGTCCCCAAGTGGGCCGTGAGCGCCCTGAGGCCGAGCCGGCTGTCCTCACCCGGTGGGGGGTGCTCAGCAGGGCTCCAGCTGGGGGGGGCACCCCGGGCTGGGCCAAGGTGCCCAGGGCTGCCCCCCCCCCGTGCCCGCCTGCCTGGTGGGGCGCACTAGGTTCTTGTAAAGGGGCGTCCTGGGGAGGACTGAGAGCCTGCCCAGCCCCCACCAGGCCCAGCAGGGTCCCGGGCAGAGGGCGGCGGGGTGGGCTGGGGCATTTAGCCCTTCAGAGCAGGGGCCCGGGGCAGGGAGGGACGGAGGGGACAGGGACAGCAGGGGACCAAGCCCCCCGGCGGGAGAGCCACGGCTGGGTAGGCCTCTCCAGCTTCTCACCCCACCCCCACCAGCAGCCTTCGCCCAGGCCCCGGGGGTGGGGGTGGGGAGCCATGTGCCCCCTCCAGGCAGCAGCCGCCAGCGTGGGGACAGGGGCGTCCTCAGGTGGGGGGCAGGCCGCAGGACTGCAGAGCGCCCCACCCTCCCCGGGGAGCCTCTCAGGAATAGCGACCCCCCCACCCTCGGTCGGCCCCACCCTGGCTTGGGAACTGGGGCTGCCTCCCTGCCCCACCCTCGGGGGCTTTCCTGAAGCTGGGACGCTCGTGTCCCCTCCTCCAGTGGCGCCTACTCCCGCTGCCTCCCCCTCTCGTAGCCACTGGTGGTCAGCGCAGCTTCACTCTGTGGGTGGCGGGACGGGGGAGGGAACCCCACAATCCTAGGCCCAGCGAGGCGTTGAGACGGTCACGCAGCACCGCTGCTCGGCCGCGCCCTGCCCCTCGCCAGGTGGCGCATCCCAAGGGATGGCTGCCCACTCCCCTGCTTTGGGCGGTGGGGCCAGTGGGGACTGAAGACCACAATCCCCAGGGGACGCCGTCGGGGTCTGTGTGGGTGCTTGGTGGCCCAGCACCGGGGCTTCACGCCCGGGCCTCGCCGCCCGCTCCTGACAGGCGTGAGGGCAGACAGCGCCAGAGTGGGGCCCGGGCCCCGGGCATCCTCAGTGCCAGGACCCAGCCACGGGGCCCCAGGTTGGGGTCCCGCCTGCCCGGCGGCCCCTTCTCTCAGCTGGACGTCGGCCTGCCCTCCACTGCCCCGGGGGCTTCCCGCTTGGCTCTGTGAAGCCACCGCCGTCCGGCGTTGTCTCTGACCCCGGGGCTGGGAAGTAGGAGGGGGGCAGCCAGGTGGGCTATCTGCAGCCCCCAAGCTCCACTGACCCGCGCGGCGCTGCTCCCTGGTCGGGGCACAAAGGCTGCTTCGTGCCGCCGTCCTGCCGGGGGGGTAGGTGCCTGCCGGGGCGTCCGCTCTCAGACACGCAGGTGGCAGCAAGCCTGGCAGCGCCGAGCCTGCCCTGGTGGGCCCGGGTGGGCTGGCGCCTGGGACCCCCGAGGAGCTGGCAACGCGGGCCCCAGGGGAAGGGGGATGTGGGAGGCCCTGCACAGACCCTGCCCGGACCCCCGCCTTCACCCGCCTGGACAAGGCCTCTTCCCGCCGTCCGCCTGGCGGGGCCGAGAGAGGGGCTGGGGGCCGGAGGCAGCGCGCGCCCCCGCCCCATCTCCTTCTCTCATTCACCCTCAAACGGCGACGTCCCGCGAGCCCGCACGCGGGTGTGCGCCGAGGGGCTGGGCCCCGCTGGGACGTGGTAAAGCTGCCCTCGCGGAGGGAGGCTGGCGGGGGCCCCGTGCCCTGCCCCGCCCCCCCCAGGGCGGCGCCCCCGTGGCTGAGGATTATCCCAGGCCCCCGCCTTACCTGCCCACTGCTGACGGTGCCGATCGGGCCCTGAGCCGCCCTGAGCCGCGTCGGGTCCCGGGAGGCCCCAGAGGGCTGGCCTGCTGCCCCCCGGACATCGAGCCTGCAGCGCCAGCCCTGGGGGCAAGGGGGCAGGGGCACCCCGCGGAGGCCGGCCGAGCGGGCCCCGGAGCTTGGCGATGCCGGCGGCTGCCACGGAAGGCCAGCCCCCCCACCGGAGGGCCGCGTGCAAGGTGGTGGACAGTGTCCCCCGCCGCCACCCGCTGCTGCCCATGGGCCTGGAGCTGTGGCTGCACACTCAGAGGAGGCGCAGCCTGCGGGGGAAGAGGTAGGGGTGCCTGGAGGGCCGGGCCCTGCGCCTCTCTGGGTGGCGTCCCCGCGGTGGAGTCCCCTGAGCTGGAGGGCCACGGCAGGCCCCTTTTCTGTCCCCTGGATTTGGGGGCCCTGCCCAAGGCGGGTGCCGGGAGGCAGCTCCTGTCGTCAGACCTGCCAGCGCCCCGAAGCGGGACTCACCCTGGGCTTGAGCCCGCGCCCCCTCTGCCTGCGCAGTGCCCCGTCGGGGCGAGCTGGCCTTCATCGGGCAGCCCCGTGTGTGGCACTGACCGTGGGCTGGCGTCACCGGCACTCCCAGGAGGCAGCTGCAGGGGAGCTCAGGGGACCCAGGGCCCTGGCGTTGCTACCCCCGGCCTGGGGCTGGACCCCCCCCCGGTGGAGGCAGGCGCCAGCCGCTCCCAGGAGACGCACCCGGCCTGTGGCCCCGCGGCCTCGGGGCTGAGCTATGGCCCATTGACGGGCGTCTGGCAGGCGGGTGTAGAGCTAGAACCTTCTGTAGCCTCATGCGGGCGCCCTGCCTCCTGGCGAGTGGGCCGCTTCTGCCGTCGGGGAGGGGACGCGCGGCCCTGGCTGGGGTCCTGGACTGCAGCTGGCCGTCCAGGAGGCAGGTGGCACTGCTCCCTCGTCACACAGGCCAGCCAGGAGCCCCTCGCACCAGGGCCCCCGGGGGAGTGCACAGGGGTCCAGGGCTGCGGGCGGGCCCCACGTGGCACTCAGTGACCTGCCGGCCGGCTGGGCGGAGGCGGAGGGTGCCTGGGCTGGGGCCAGGCAGGGCCAGTCTGGCCGCAGGCCGAGGGGTCCCCACCCGCCACAAAGCCTGACTGGCGTGGGGTACACACCCCCGGGTCTCCCTGGTGCCATTGGCCCCCCTGCCCCCACCATGGTCAGAAGCGCCTCTGGGCGCCCACCCAGCCTTGCTGAGAGCTTGGGCCACGCCCCCTCTGGGAGGCTGGAGAGACGGGGTCCCCGAGGGGCGTGCGGGCACTGCCGGCAGCGGGCCCAGTGCGGACAGGCCGGGCTGGGCGGCCCCTGGGCAGGTGCGGGTCCTCGGCAGATGCCAGCGCTCCCCGCCCGCGTCTTGTCGTTTGGGGAAGTTGAAATGCGCTCTTTTTCAGGTAAGAACGTGGAGATAAACGGGGCTTTTTAGCGTGAGTCAAAGGGACGTTTGCTTCCAGAGCTTGAGGAAAGCTAGCCGAGGCGACGCTCTGTTTGAAGAAGTGCGCAGACCCCAGCAACAGAAGCGGGGCGCGCTGTGTCGGGGCGCCCCTCCGGCAGGAGGTTACCTCTGTAGGATTTACAGATGGATCGCTGCGGCCCGCCTGCCCCGCCTGCCCCCGCCTGCCCCCGCCTGCCCGCCATGGCCGGCTGTGCGGTCCCTGTCCCCGCCTGAGCGCGCCGTCACCCGGGCTGGGGGCCGGGCAGACACCCCCAACGGGAGCCCCGTCTCGGCTTCCCCGGGGCCCCTCCCTGCGGTCCCGCAGCCTTCCTGCCCTTCGGGGTGCATCCTCGAGGTCGGGCTCCTGTTCTCTCCACTCACCGGTTCTCCTGACAGCCCCCACCTCCCCCCCAGCCTCCCCCTGCCTGGCGGGGAAACAGGCCAGGCCTTGGGACCCGCATGACTAGGACTGAAGAGGAGACCGAGGATCTGGGAGGCCCTCAGCGGGGAGGTGCAGAGTGGGGGCCGCCCAGCAGCCAGGGGGCAGGGGCCATGCCAGGGTGAGGGGTTTCCTCCGCTGGGGTTCCCCGGGCGGTTCCCCAGAGGGCAGGTTCATCCTGGGACCGGAGTGGCTCGCGTCCTCCCCGCGGCAGCGCACTGGGGCTGGGGACAGCGTGCTGGAGCGTCTTTCCCGGGCCGATCCCGGCCAGCCGAGCGCATCTCTGCCCCTCGGGCGGGGTCCTGCAGGGCACTGTGGGGGAGGGGGGCAGCCTTGGCCCCCGACCAGAGCCCCCCCCCGGAGGAGGGGAGGGGCGCGCAGGCTGTGGCCTGGAACAGCAGAGGGCGCCAGCACCGGCAGAAACGAGCCGCCCAGGTGAGCTCACCTGGGCACTGGCAGGTCGGCGCCAGCAACCTGCCCCTGGGCGATTTTCACCTGGAGCGCCACGGGGAGGCCTGGCCGCTGCCCTGACGCCCCTCGAGAGGGTGTCGCGGTGGACGGCGGGGCCCTGATGTCCCCTCCCCCGCAGGATGGAGGCCTCGTGCCTGGAGCTGGCCCTGGAGGGCGAGCGGCTGTGCAAGGCAGGGGACTTCAAGGGCGGCGCCGCCTTCTTCGAGGCCGCGGTGCAGGTGGGCACGGAGGACCTGAAGACGCTGAGCGCCATCTACAGCCAGCTGGGCAACGCCTACTTCTACCTGAAGGAGTTCGCGCGGGCGCTCGAGTACCACAAGCACGACCTGCTGCTGGCCAGGTGGGCGGCTCCCGGCGGGCCGAGCGTGAGGGCGTGGCGACCCCGGAGGTGGCCCCTGGCCTGGGGGCTTGCCCCCCTGCCCCCCGGGAAGCCCCCTGCCCCTCTCCCCGGTGCGCCCCTGGAGCTCCGGGGTCCCCGTTCCTGCCTCCCCCGGCCTCCGGGCTTTGCTCGGGCTGTTCCCGGGCCTTGCCCCCTGCCCGGTGCCCACCCCCTTGCGGGCCGCAGGCCGTCCCCGCCGCCGCCCTCACGGCCCCGCCCTCTGCGTGCAGGACCATCGGGGACCGCGTGGGGGAGGCGAAGGCCAGCGGGAACCTGGGCAACACGCTCAAGGCCTTGGGCCGCTTCGACGAGGCCGTCGTCTGCTGCCAGCGCCACCTGGACATCGCCCAGGAGCAGGGCGACAAGGTGGGTCAGGGGCCACCCGGCCGCCCGCCCCCAGGTCCGGCGGGGGAGGGCCATGCGCCTCACCCAGCTGTCGCATGGGGGGGGTGGCCCCACCACCTCCGGTCACTTGGGCGAGTAGGGGGCCCTCGGGAACGGGGCGCTGCCAGGGCACGTGGCCGCCGTGGGGCCGAGCAGGCTGGGGTCCCCGCCGGGCCCCCATCTTCCGAGGGCGGCCAGCCTGGGCAGCGTGAGCCAGTGACATGAGGACTGCTCTGTTCCCAGCTCCTCCCGTGTTACAGGGAAACTGAGGCACCGGGGGCGGCTTGCCCAGACACTCAGCCGGGGGTGCCCTCCCGTGACCCCGGCCTCGGGGCCGCCGCCCAACAGCGGGGCCCACAGACCGGCCGCCGTGACCGCGGGACGCTGGCCGGGTGGCGGCTGCGCAGCTGTGTCCCCGCGCCCGGAGGGCTCCCGCGGTACCCAGGGTGAGGGGGTGCGCTCCCCAACTCCCGGTGCCGCCCGCAGGTGGGGGAGGCGAGGGCGCTGTACAACATCGGCAACGTGTACCACGCCAAGGGCAAGCAGCTGTCCTGGGACGCCGCGCAGGACCCCGGGCACCTGCCGCCCGGCGTGCGGGAGACGCTGCGCAGGGCCTCCGAGTTCTACGAGTGAGTGGGGGGCGTCGGGCCGGGCGAGCGGGGCGGGCCCGCGGTGGAGAGCTGGGGGGGCCCGCGGTGCCCCCGGCTGGCCTCCTCGTCCGGCGTCCAGGCCCCTCCCTCCCACCTGCGCCTGCCGCCCCTGCCCCCTGCGCTGTCCTCGGGGAGGGGGCTCCTCAGGGGGGAGAGGGCGGGGGCTCGGGGAAGCCAGGGCAGGTTCCAGCCCGCGCGGCTGCGCGGAGGGGGGCCGGGGAGGCCCTGCCCGAGCACGGGCTGCTTCCGGCCCCTGAGGCCCCCCCGCGTGGAGGGAGCCGGCCCCCAGCGGCCTCTTCCCGGGTCCCCGCAGGAGGAACCTGTCACTGGTGAAGGAGCTGGGCGACCGGGCGGCCCAGGGCAGGGCCTACGGCAACCTCGGCAACGCCCACTACCTGCTGGGGAACTTCGCGGAGGCCACTGCCTTCCACAAGGAGGTGAGCGGGCGGGGCCGCCGGGGCCAGACGGGGGGGTGGGGGTGGGCGCCCCTGGCGCGGGCTCAGCTGTCGGTCCCCGCAGCGCCTCGCCATCGCCAAGGAGTTCGGGGACAAGGCGGCCGAGAGGAGGGCCTACAGCAACCTGGGCAACGCGCACGTCTTCCTGGGCCGCTTCGACGTGGCCGCCGAGTACTACAAGTAGGCGCCCCGCCCCACGGGAGGGGGACAGTGGGGCAGGGGCAGCCTGTCCGTGAGCCGGCAGGGGTGGAGGCCGGCGGGTGCCGGGACCGTCCTCGAGGTGCCCCGGGGTCTGGGGACGACGCAGCCAGCCAGGGCCGAGGGGCCTAGTGATGGGCACAGCATCTTCGCATCTTTGTGCCGCTGACAGCTCTGGGGTGTGGGAGTGACCGCCCCTTGTGCGGGAGGAGACCGAGGCCGGGGGGACGAGGGCCATGCTTGCTTGCGGGGTCCTGCCTCGGACCGGGACCCTCGGGTGCTGTCCCCGCAGCCCCTGGGAGAAAGGTGGCGAGGTGACCGCCGAGCGCGGCCGACGTCCATCCCAGCACAGGCGGCCCCGGGAAGCCCCATGGGTCCTGGGCTAGGGGCCGGCGGGTGGGCCTTGTCCCCCACTGCCCCCAGAGCCCCTTCCCCGGAGGGCCGACCCCTCCCGCCTGTCCCCTCCACAGGAAGACGCTGCAGCTGTCGCGGCAGCTCAAGGATCAGGCGGTGGAGGCGCAGGCCTGCTATAGCCTGGGCAACACCTACACGCTGCTGCAGGACTACGAGCGCGCGGCCGAGTACCACCTGCGGCACCTGCTCATCGCCCAGGAGCTGGCCGACAGGTGCGCGTGGTCAGTGGGCAGTGGCTGACAGGTGCAGGTGACTGACAGGTGTGGTGGCTGACAGGTGCAGGCAGCTGACAGGTGTGGTGGCTGACAGGTGCAGGTGACTGATAGGTGCAGGCAGCTGTCAGGTGCAGGTGACTGATAGTTGTGGGCAGCTGACAGGTGCAGGTGACTGATAGGTGTGGGCGGTGACAGGTGCAGGTGACTGATAGGTGTGGGCAGCTGACAGGTGTGGCTAACAGGTGCAGGTGACTGACAGGTGTGGTGGCTGACAGGTGCAGGTGACTGGTAGGTGTGGGCGGTGACAGGTGCATGTGGTGACAAGTGTGGGTGGCCAATAGGTGTGGGTGGCCGACAGGTGCGTGCAGTGACAGGCATGGGTGGCCGACAGATATGGGTGGCTGAAAGGCATGGGTGGCTGACTTACATGTGGTGACAGGTGCGGTGGCTGTGGCAGTGACAGCTGTGGACAGTGACAGATGCGTGGAGTGATAGTTGTAGGTGGCTGACAGGCATGGGTGACCAACAGGTGTGGGTGGCTGTCAGGTGCAGGCAACAGACAGGTGTAGGTGACTGACAGGTGTGGGTAGCTGGCGTGTGTAGGTGACTGGTAGGTGTGGGGAGTGACAAGTGCATGCAGTAACAGGTGTGGGTGACCAACAGGTGTGGGTGGCTGACAGGTGCATGCAGTGACAGACGTGGGTGGCCGATAGGTACAGGTGGCTGATAGGTACAGGTGGCTGAAAGGTGGATGTGGCTGATGTACATGTTGTGACAGGTGCAGGGGGCTGACAAGTGTGGGCAGTGACAGGTGTAGGTGGCTGACAGGCATGTGTGGCCGACAGGTACAGGTGGCCAACGGGCGTGGGTGGCTGATGTGCATGCATGACAGGTGCAGGTGACTGGCAAATGTGGGCAGTGATGGATGTGTGCAGTGACAGGTGTTAAGTGGCTGACAGACATGGGTGGCCAACAGGTGTGGGTGGCTGACAGGTGCATGCAGTGACAGTTGAAGGTGGCTGACAGGTATGGGTGGCTGATAGGTACGAGTGACTGACAGGTATGGACGGCTGACAGGTGCAGGTGGCCGACAGGTGCAGGTGGCTGCAGGTGTGGGCGACTGGCAGGTACAACAGTCCACAGGACCCAGATGCCTGCTGGGGTCAGAGCACTGCCTGGCCCCTGCCTGGCCCCTGTGGCTGAGCCTCTGCCCTCCACCTCCCCCGACCCCGCGGCCTGCTGGGCTGTGACCCCGTGACCCTGCCTCAGTGGGCCACTGTGGGGGTGGTCGGCAGGGGAGTCGTGGCCCGCCTGGCCCTTGGCACGGGCAGTCGTGGTCACCCCCATCACCTCAGAGAGCCGTTTCCCTCGCCGACACAGACGTGACAAAGGTCTCTGCAGGGGGAGACGGACAGATGGACTAATGCCCAGGCACGCGGCTAGACACGCAGGCCTGCTGCACCCTGGTGGGCCTCTGGGCCTCTCGTGGGCAGGGTGGAGGGCACAGCGTGGCCCGGGGGGCTGGGGAGGCTGCTCCCAAGGGCAGAGCCAGCCGCAGGCCAGGCCCTCACCGGCCGCGAGCAGGTGCCCGGGTGGCCTGCGAGGCCCGCGCGGGCCGCGTGCTCCCCCCCGGCTGCCCCAGGCCCTCCGGGAGCGTTGAGAGGCCCCGCCCCTGCCTCCCTGCCCCTCCCTGGCTCTCCCTTCGGGGCGGGGTTCCCTGGAGGGCTCTGCTCCCCTGCTTTCCCCTCAGACTCCGGCGCTTTCAGCGGCTGGAAGGAAAGCGCTGGGGAGGAGCAGGGCTGGCGCCTCTGCGCGGGGTGGCCATGTGGCCATGGACACGTCCTGGCGGGGTCTCTCGAGACCAGAGACCCCGCTTGGTGGCTGTTCCAGCTGGGCCACGCGGCCTCCCTGGGCTCCCGGGTGTGGGCCCATGGCCCCGCCAGCCGTGGTGCCGCCCAGGCCGTCCCCTCTCGGGGGTGCAGGCCTGGACTCGGTTTCCCCGCAGAGTGGGCGAGGGCCGGGCGTGCTGGAGCCTGGGAAACGCCTACGTGTCCATGGGGAGCCCCCGGCAGGCGCTGACCTTCGCCAAGAAGCACCTGGACATCTCCCTGGAGGTGAGCCCGGCGGAGGGGCCCCGGGTGGCCCCCGCGCTGTACCTCCTGGGCCCCGTCTGCCCCCGCCTGCTGGCCTGTCCCCCCACGTGCCTTGGCCCGCTCCAGCCTCCTTCCTGGACTGCCCCCTCCCACTCTGGGTCAGCTGCTGTCATGCTGCATGTCCACCAGCCCAGGGGCCTGCTTGCCCCCAGCGTGGGGGGGAAGGAGCCTCCCTGGCTCCCCAGGGCGTGAGCGCCCGCTGGGCCGCGGGAACACTGGGTGCCAAGGTGGGAAACGGCCTCCTACAGGCAGCCCGGGGCGAGGGCACGGACGCCCGGCACATCTGCCCCCGGGACGCCCCTTCCCAGGAAGCCTCCGTCCTGGGGAGGGCACCCAGGGCCCCCGGGCCCCCCACCCGCCAGACGAGAAGGCCCCGCCTCCCCCAGCCTGGCTGTGCTGAAGACGCCCCCAGTGCCCCTGGGCCCCCCGCAGCTCCGCGGTGCAGGGGGCTCCAGGCAAGAAGCAGCAGCACTGGGAAGGGAGGGCCCTGCCCGGGACCCCACAGGCCCAGCTCTGGATCTGGGGTGCCAGGCCGGCCGCGCGTGACGGCCCCTCAGCTCAGCCAGCCCCGAGTCCGAGTGCCTCCGTCCATGGCCTTGCTTGGGCCTGAGCAACCGCCCAGCGCAGGGCCGTGCAGACCACGTCGGGGTCCTCGCGCCCCGCCAGGGCCAGGCCGCGCGCTGTGCGGGGAGCGGGGCTCAGGCCGGGCCCGAGGCTTGGGGGCAGGACAGCGCAGCCAGCTGGGGGTCCAGGCAGACGGGCCTGGATCTGAGCAGGGCTGGGGGGGGGGGGGGCTGCACGGACCACCCTGCCGGGACAGACACCGACCGCAACCCGGGGACCGCAAGGCCCGGCTCCCTGCGTCGGGGCCCGGGCTCGGTGGGGTGGCTGGCCCAAGCCCCTGGCCCTGTCCCCGCAGAGCCCCCCCCCGTCCCCGCCTGCCTGCTCACCCGCCTGCTCCACCACAGATCGGCGACCGCAGCGGGGAGCTGACCGCCCGCATGAACGTCGCGCAGCTGCAGCTGGCCTTGGGGCGGCTGACCAGCCCGGCGGCCGCCGAGAAGCCCGACCTGGCCGGCTACGAGGCCCAAGGTGGGTCCTGGGTGCAGGGGCCCATGTCCCTCGGGCGCCCTGGGGGAGGGGTGTTGGCGCTCGCTGGGCCGAGGACAAGTGGGGGTCTTGCTCCCAGCAGAGGAGAATCCCCATCGGGGCTCAGTGGGCGCACCCGGAGGCCCCCCGGGGAGCCAGCCCGCCAGCCCCAGCCCTGCCTGGGCCTCGTGCTGGGCCCTGGCCCGGCCCCGGGGGCTCGTGTGAGGAGTGAGAGGAGGCTGTGATGGTGGGTGGGTGCAGGGCGGGCACTCGGGGGGGCAGGTGCGGGCTGTGGAGGCCGCTCCTCACCGTCCCCTGGCAGCAGGCCCGCCGCCCTGCCCCCTGCCCCCAGGTTTTTCACCCATCCCCCCGAGGGTGGCTGAGGGGCACCAGCAGCTGGCAGCCCCGTTCTCTCCTGGCCGAGGACCTCACCTCCGGGCAGGACCGGGCCTGGGGGGGCGTGTCCATCGTCAGGCCAAGTGGGGTCTGCCGAGTCAGCCAGAGAGTCGGCGGGGGGAGCAGGCGCCGTGCGCCGAGGGACACCCTGGACAGTGACGTGGGCACCGTGCCGGCCTCGTGCCGGCTACCTCCACCTGTCCAGACCGCGGCACTGCCCACAGCACGGCCCCCCGGGACAAAGAGATGAGCGGCCCGGGAGGCCAGGGGCGGTGACTTCCGGAAGGAGCTTGGTGGGCGGGGGTGGGGCCTGGGCAGGAGCCAGTGCCCCCCCGGGTCCCCAGGCGGTGGCTCTCGAGCGTGTCGTGGCCGCGGCCGTGCTGCTAGGGCTCCCCGTCCTAGCCCCCAGGGCTCCCCAGAGGGACACGGGAAGCCGGCCGGTGCGGGTCAAGGGCTCTGCATCTGGTGGAACCGTGACCGCGGGGTGGGGGGCTGCCGTTGCCCCCGCGTGGCCAGCCGCACGCACGGGAGCCCGTGCAGGAAGCAGCCCGTGCACCCCAGAGCAGAGGCAGACAGCGAGGCTTCTGGGCGGGTGCCGCTCAGGCCCCTCCCCACCGTGGGTGCCCAGGCCGCGCTTTTCTGGGTGGCAGCTCTGCCAAGAGCACCTGGCACCCGGCCCGGCCCGGCCACCCTCCGGGACCGCACCCGCCCTGGCGTCCGCCGCCTTCCCCGCGCCAAGGGAGGGGCAGTGCGCCGGGGGTGACTGTCCCAGGCCGTGCCGGGGACAAAGCAGCCACTGTCCTCCCTCGCCGGCTCTCTGCCTGGCCCTTCTGGCCAGGGACCCTGGGGTGGTACACTTGGGGGGCCCATTCTCCAAGGAGGGGCGCGGCCAGCCCTGGCCCGTCCAGGCCACGTGGATCCCGGCCTTCCAGAAACTAAGACGGGACGGAGTCCCCGAGAGCGGCGCCAGCCCAGGGCGAGGCGGTGAGGGGGAGTCAGCCCCGGGGAGGGGGCGCCTCCCGGGCAGAGGCGCAGCAGGGGCAGGGCCCGGGGGTGCGGCAGGGTGTCCGGGACGCGGGCGCCGTCCCTGTGGCCGAGGCGGTCTCGGTAGGAACGAGGGCACGGGACGCGGCTGCAGGGACGGCGGTTCTGCCCGAGGTGGCCTCGCGTCCCTTTGCTGGCCCCTCCGTGTCAGCTGGGACCCGACCTCAGGGGCGAGGGATGGACAGGAGCCGGCCGGGTGGGGGTCCTGCTGCAGCCCCGCGTCGGTAGGAGAGGCGGCCAGCGACTGCCCCGCGCCTCGGCTGCACGTCCACTGCCCTCCACGGCTCCTTGCCACCTGGGCCTGCGGCCCACCCGGGGGTCCCGCAGGGAATGCGAGGCCGCCTCGGGGGCCCCGCGCCGGGTCAGGGGTGTGGGAGGCCTTACGTCGGACGGGCAGGTCCAGCCGGCCCCGGCCCACCTGCTCTGGGGTCCCCGCCTCCAGGGCGGGGAGGGCCACGGCCGTGCCCGGGTGGCGGTCCCCGCCCGGAGCCGGGCTCCACCCCGCAGCCGCCCCCCTCCCTCATGTCTCCCTGGGCCCCGAGGGAGGTGGATTCCCGGGGCAGCCACCCCTGTGGGTGGAGCCCTGCTCCCGACCCTCGACCCTCGACAACTTGACCTCTGCCTCGAGGAGACAGCGCGTGGGAACTTCACACAGGGATGCGCGGGGGCTCCCAGCCAATGCCAGCCTCTCACGTATTCCCCAACACTGAGTAGGCTCCTACTGCGTGCCAGGCAACGTTCAAGCATTTGGGATGCATAGGCAAGCCGGGTTCCAGCGGGCAGTGAGAAACAAACCCGTGGTGATGGGTCAGTTACGTCAGAGGTGCTGCGGGAAGAAAGGAAATGCGGGGTGGAGCCGGGGCAGGCCGTGGCATTAAGTACTGCCCCGAGCCCCCGGGTGACCACTGAGCCAAGACTTGAGGGGAGGGGGAGCCATGGGCTCGACTGGGGAGCAGCGGTCCAGGTGGGTGGTCAGTGCAAAGGCCCTGGGGCAGGAGCGAGCCGGCTGGTGGGAGGGAGGGCGGGGGCCGAGCAGGCTGGGGTGGGGATGGGGTGCTTGCCCCCGGGGGAGAGAAGGGTCTGGCCCAGGCCCGGCTGTGTCCCCTGGCTGCTGCACGGAGGCGCCTCGGTGGGACGGGGCAGCGAGGAAGGGTCTGCTTGAAGGCGGAGCCACAGCACCTGGGGACGGGCTGGATTGGGAAGGGGAAGGAGGGCGATGGGGACGCAGCGGGAGTGCGGGGGGCGGAGCGGGCTGGCGGTGCGTGTGTTCAGGATGCGGCGCGTGTGTTCAGGATGCGGCGCCTGGTCGAGCGGGCTGCTGGACACGCACGCCTGGAGGCGCCCGGCCACGGGCGCGGCGGTGCGGGGGGGCAGCCAGGCCCGGCCACGCGGGAGGGGGAGCCCGGTGCGGGGCGGGGCAGGCCTGGCGGGGCCGCTGGCCTCAGAAGGCCCCGACGGGCCCCAGACAGAGGCCGCATTTAGCCGGCCCGGCCCCTCCGCCGCGTCCGCACGGCCGGGAAGGGGCCCGCCCCGCGCCCGGCGCCAGCTGCGCCTCAGAAGGGCCTTTCAGCCGCGCCGCTGCGGCCGGGGGCCCGCCGGGCCGTGGCATGGTGGAGGAACCGGCGGGCCAGAAGCAGGCGGCGGGGGCCCTGGGCCCGGCCGGCAGGGTGGGGAAACCGAGTCAGGCACCCGGGGTCTGCCGAGAGGGAGGCACCTGGCCGGCGCAGGGTGGGCTGAGGAGCGGGATTTTCACAGGGTGCGGTGAGTACAGCCTGGGCCTAAGGCCCCTGGTCCTGCTAGTGAGACGGAGACCTCCCCATCACCCCCACTGCCATCGACGGGGCGGCGGGGACCCATCCCCATTTTTTCAGGAACGACCCCATTATTTCTTGCTCGCCGTCCACATATCCGAGTTGCCTTTTTGATCCGGGGTCGGGGTGGGCTCCTGGGGCCGGAAGGCCCCACCTGGGCCCCCTCCCCGCCGCCCGCCCGGGCCCCCGCCTGTTCTGACCCAGGCCTGGCCCTAGCTGGAGAGAGTTCGGCTGAAGAAGTCGCCAGGCCGCGGGCGTGTGCTGGGGCAGGAGGGGCTGCAGGGGCCGGGGCCGGGGCCGAGGGGCCGTGGATGCCCCGTCCGGGTGCACAGCCTGCTAGTGCTCGTGGGAGCGGGGGCCTCGGAGCCGGGCAGTGGGCTCTGTCCCCCTCCACCCTGCCCGGCGGGCAAGTCACCCGCTGCGCTCCCAAGACCCGAGCCGCGCTGGGGGCTGGATGGCGGAGGGGTGGGGCCCTTAGCCCCAGCGCCCCCACTCCTGTCCCCTCTGCCCCAACCACAGTTGGGGCCCTGCCCAGCAGCCCCTGAGGACATGGACACTCAGCCCCCAGGAGGACCTGGCCGGAGCCCAGGGGCTGGGGTGGTGGGCACCCTCTATCTGCAGCCCCGTGGCACCTTGGGGGGCCGCCCTGGACCCCCACCGGTCGGCCCCCTCCTCCCTGGGCCCCGGGGGTCCTCAGTGCTCGTGGCAGCACAGGTCCCCTGTCCCAGCCTCCTCACCTGGGCTGGTCTCTGCTCCACCCAGGGGTCGAGGCCAGGGCCCCTGTTCCTGCTCAGACATGCCCCTGTGTTGGGGAACCCCGGCCTGCAGGACCCGCCGGGGCTCGAGCGGTTCAGGGCTGGGGCTTGGGGCCGGGCGGCCTCTCCCGGCCACTCAGGAGGCGGGGTTCCATGGCCGTGTGTCCAGCCAAGCGCTGCCCACCCGCCCATGCCTGCCACGTGCCCGTGGGCCCTGCGCCCGGCCGTCTCCTGTGGGCAGTGAGGGGTGCCGGGAGCTCGGCGAGCTTTGGTGCCACACTGCCCCCGGGCCTGGTCTCCTCTGGGGCCTCTCAACCCGTACCCCTCCCCCAGCCTGGACTGTAGGGGTCCAACGAGCCCACCCAGCTGCCCCCAGGAAGGGCGTGTACAAGCCTCCAGAGGCCATGGGGACTGGGAGAAGTCCCGGTGGCTTCCTGGAGGTGGTGGCAACAGAGCTGAGCATGAGGCACGGGCTGTGTGAACAGTGGGAAGGGCCACCCGGGCGGGGGGAACGGTGCAAGTGAAGGGGGCCCAGGAGCGGCAGGGGCGAGGGCTCAGGGACTGGGGACAGGCCCCTGTTGGGGTGAGCTGCCGAGCCAGGCCCTCGCCAGACCCCGTCCCCATGCCCTCCTGGCCTGCCTGTCCGGCGCCTGTGGTCAGGGGCGACCCACGGGGCCCTGGACACAGCACGGGTGGCTGTGGGGGCAGAGCGGTGGGGGGGGCTCGCCCCCAGCACTCGGGGCGCAGCTGCCCCCCACCCCGGGGCCGGCCGGCGGGCTCGAGGCCTGGGCTGACCGGGCGGCGTCTTCCAGGGGCGCGGCCCAAGCGGACCCAGAGGCTGAGCGCGGAGACCTGGGACCTGCTGAGGCTGCCCCTGGAGCGGGTGAGCGGGCGGGCCGGGACCCCCGGAGGCGCGGCGGCGGCAGGCAGCGAGGCGGGGTGGCATCGGCCCGGCCGCCGTAGCCGGGAGATGAGCACGCTGCGGCCTGGGCCCCCAGGACAGGCCATCTGCCACCCTCCCCGGCCCCCCCACGTCCCCGCCGGCCTCACCAGCTGTTCCCTGGGGCCCAGGCGTGGGCCTGGCATGCAGACCCCTGCCCTCCCAGCCCTCTGGCTCCTGGGGGGTCCCTGGGGGGGGCGCCCCTCCCCTCTGCCTCCTGCCCACCTGGACTCGTGACCGTGGCGGGCAGAGGGCACGAGGCTGCTGGCAGGAGCCTTGAACAAACAGCAAACCCCGGGGGGGCTGCCGTTAGCCCTGCCCGTGGGTGCAGGGTGGCCCCGGGGCACGGCCGCCCCCGCCGCTGCTCAGCGTGGGAGGGGGACGTGGGAGGCCGCCCGCAGGGTCCCGGGCCGGGGGTGTTGCTAGCGCCCGCCCACGCCTGCCCCCCTCCCCAGGAGCAGAATGGAGATAGCCACCATATGGTAGACTGGCGGGGGCCGGGCAGGGACGCCCTCCCGCTCCCCGTAAGGAGCAGGAAGTACCAGGAGGGGCCGGAGCCCGCCGACAGGAGGCCGCGGGAGGGCGGCCACTCGCCGCTGGACAGCGCCGACGTCCAGGTCCAGGTGCAGCGCGCGGTAGGTGGCCCTGCGGGTGCTGGTGGGGGAGCCGGGGCCCAGGGGCAGAGGCCAGGCTGGAGGGTGGCCAGCGGGGGCAGCCGTCTAGGGGGGCAGGAGCCCCAGGGGCACCCATCCAGGAGAGCAGAGCTGGCGAGGGCACCTGTCCAGGGGGGCAGAGCAGGCGGCCACTGCAGAGGGCAGGAGTCCCCGGGGGCTGCCTGGACCCTTGCCTTCCTGGCCCTTGCCGTCCACAGGCCCTGGAACAGCCCCCGGGGGGTCAGCGCTCATGGGGCCGCCGGCTGTGCCCGGCCCTGCGAAGGCCCTGCCACGGGCCTCGGTTTCCCGTCTTTGCCACCTGCCGGGCCTGGCTCTTCCCAGTCTTGCTGTGGCCTTGTGTCCCCCACCCCCGCTGCCTCACCGGGACCCCCATGCCCACCTGACAGGGAGGTGTGCTCCCTGGAAATAGCCTGTGCCCTCCCTGCTCCTGGGGCTGGGGTACCAGACCTGCTGGCCCGGCGGCCCCCCGCCGTAGGCCAACGCCAGGCTGGCCGGGAGCGCGCTGGCCAGGGCCCTCTCGGAGAGGCAGGCGCCACGCACCGTCCTGGGGGAGCAGGAGGGGGTGCAGGCCAGCTGAGGCGGGGAGGGCCTTGCAAGCCTGGGTGCCGGGGAGCCCCCGAGGGGGGGGGCGCAAAGGGGCGTGCCCACCGCGGCTGGAGGACCGCCGAGCAGGCGGGGGGGGGGCCAGGCCTGCGCCCCCGGCTGCGAGGCCCCCGCCCCCTGGGGGGGCCGAGAGGCAGGGTTTTGTCTTCCCGTGACTCATGGCACCCCTAAACCGCCCACCCTCCCCCCAGGAGGCTATTTTTAACGTCTCCCCAAAAGGCCTCCAACGTGCAGGCGTCTGTCTTGGCGCGTTAGCGGTGACGGCCGGCCCCCGGCCCGGGAGCTGCCCGTGACCTCCAGGGGTCTCGGGGTCTTAGGTGAGGGGGGGGTGCCCGAGGCAGGACGTGAGAAGGCGGAGCCCGGGTGGCCCAGGCGCCCCCACACAGACGGGCTCCAGCAACAGCCGGGTGGGCCTCGGGGTCCGCGTCCACGCCGCAAGCTCCCCGCCGGCCCCGGGGCGGCTTCAGGCCCGACGGCGGCAGCCACGCCACCCCGGGCGCGTCCCGGCAGGGCTCGGCCGAGAAGCAGGGCCCGTGGGAGCCGGAGTCGCGCCGTCCCCCCGGCGCCCCCCGCGCGAGGGCCGGGCCCGGCGTGGGAGGGGCCTGTCTCCCGGGCTGTGGAGGAGCCGCGTGTGTGTGACACAGACCGCGCGGGCGGGACTGGGAGGGCCGAGTGCTCCGGGGTCCTATTTAAGACCGCGGCGCGCGGGGTGCGCGGGTCCCCGAGGAGGCGGGTGCTCAGCGCCGCGGGCAGCGGCCCCTCGCAGGCTCCCCGCCCGCCGCTCGGGGCTCAGCCCCCCGGGTGCTGCTGCCGGAGAAGCCGCAGAGCCAGCCGTGAGTGGGGCCCGGGGCAGGCGGAGCCCTCCTCCTGGGGCCCCGCGCCCCGCGGCGGGAGGGCCGGGGCAGGCGGGCAGCGGTGCGGCCAGCCAGGTGGCGAGTCCTGGGGCAGCTGCCGCCCCGGGGACCAGCTGAAGGGCCCGAGCGGGAAGGTCCACAGCCCAAGGGCTGTCCTCTCTCCGTGGGAGGAAGTGGGTCGAGCTAAAGCGGGTGAGATGCAGGTCAGACTTAAGGAAGAACTCTAACTCGGGGAAGAAGACAGGACTTGGGGCACAGGGCCACCCCCACATCCTTGGGGACCCATGAGGGGGCCACAGCCTCGGTCGTCTCCAGGCCCACCCAGGAACGGCAGACCCTGAGGGCCACCCCTCCCACCTGCCCAGGCTCTGCTCCTGACCAAGCACCCCCCAGTGGCCCACCTGCTCCCTCCCGGGCACTTGGTCCACGGCTGGTGTTGGCAGCTCCCTGGGGGGGGGGGGCGCAGGGAAGGGCTGCCAAGAGGGCCCGTGGGGCGGCAGGGACGCCTCAGGCCAGGACCCCTCCAAGGCCAGGGGCAGTCCCCATTTCAAGGAGTTTTCCCATCTGTGGGCTCCAAGCCCTTTACCTGGGGGGGGCACTGGGTCTCCAGCCCTCCCTCTCCAGGCCAGCGCAGCCCCCCGCCCCCGGCCTGCTCAGAACCGCGTTGCTCAAACCTGGCCAGGGGTGGACCAGCCCTCCCCTCCTCTACGCGGGCTCCTTGCCTTTGGTGATGGGACCCGACCTGGCCAGCCCCAGCCCGTCATCGCTGCCCGGTCCCTCACCTGTGCCCCGCTGGGGCCCGGCCGTCCACACTTCTGACCGGCCCTCGTGCCCCCAGCGCATCCCGCGGGCCCCGTCCTCCGACGAGGAGTGCTTCTTTGACCTGCTCAGCAAGTTCCAGAGCAGCCGCATGGACGACCAGCGCTGCCCCCTGGATGAGGGTCAGGCGGCCGCCGCCGCCGAGGCCACAGCCGCCCCCACCCTGGAGGAGCGTCTCGGTGAGGCCCGCCCCCCCTCAGGCTGCCCTTGGCCTCGAGGGGCACGGGTCAGGGGCTCGGGGCTCCCCACAGCCCAGGGCCTCACGGCCCCGCACCCGCTGCCGGGCATTCCAGGGCATCCCCGGGGCGCACGCCCGCCGAGCAGCCTTCGGCCGCGCAAGCCGGCAGCTGCTCCCTGAGGGGCCGGGCCCGTCCTCGGCAAAGTGCCCCCTGTCACCGGCGCCGCCCCCAGCCTGCGCCAAGCTGCCTCCTGGCAGGCGTGTAATTATCCCCGCCCCCCGGAACGCGCCGTGTCAGGCGCATCAGCAGGCGGGGGCGGCCCCGGCTCCCCTGTCACCCCCCGGGGGGGGAGGTGGGGGCCGCGGCAGGGCTGCGCGGGGCAGTGGGCGTTCCCCTGGCCGGGGCGCTCCGGGCACAGGGGGCTGGGTGGGCCTGACCGCTGCCCCCCGGCCCCCAGCCCAGTCCTCGCTGACCGCCTCGCCGCAGACGGAGGAGCTCTTTGACCTCATCGCCAGCTCGCAGAGCCGCCGGCTGGACGACCAGCGGGCCAGCGCCAACTGCCTGCCCGGCCTGCGCATCACGCCTCACAACCGGGGCCACCTGCGTGGGGACGGGGACCCCCAGGAGCCCGGAGACGAGTTCTTCAACATGCTCATCAAGTGCCAGGTGGGCCCGCGGCGGGGGCCACCCTCTGCTCCCCGGGGGACTGCAGAGCCGAGCCCTCCCCGGAGCCCCCGGGGGAGCAGGAGCTCGGAGCTGGGGGCCCCGTTCCTAAGGCCACAGCCCTGGGGACCACAGCTGGGCAGGAGGAGCCCAGGGCCAGAGGAGCCCCTGCATGGGGCAGGCCGGGGACCCCTGGTGCTGCCAGCGGCTGGCGTGAGGGAGGTGGGGGGTCCTGGTAGCCCCGCCGGGGCCAGGGAAAGCACTGGGCGAGCAGTGGAGCCGAGCCACCGGCACCCCAGGGCCTCGTCGCTGTGGGGTCCAGCCCCCTGCCAGCCAGGGCAGGGCAGAGGGATGGGGGGCTCCAGGTCAGCAAACTTCTGTCCCAGGGTGCGAGTGAGGGGGGCGGTGGCTGGGCCTGCTCGTGAGAAAGCCCCGAGGTCCCCGGTGGGTTCTCCTTCCCGCAGAGCAGAGCAGACCCCCGCCCTCTGCGAGGCCCGGGGGCAGCCGGCCCGAGCCCCGCCCCGGCGGAGAAGCCCAGAGCCCCCCCTCCGCACGCACACACACGCCTGCAGCTGCTCCGGCTCCCGCACCTTCTGCTCCGGGCCCTGCGGCGAGGCCGCCACGCCTGCTCAGCCCCCGCCACCCCCCGCTGCGGGGTCAGCCGCCTGCCCCAGGGACGGCCCCAGGCGCAGGGGCCCCTCCAGGCCCCACGGACAGGGCTGCGCGCCCCCAGGGCCTCCCCGCTGCGGCCTGCAGGAGCCGGCTCCCCAGGGCCGGCTGCCTGTGCCGGGCGTGGGCCCGTGGCCAGCCCAGGGGGCACAGGCAACACCCAGAGGTGGCCACACCCTGCCCTGGCCCCGGGGGCCTGGGAGTGGGACTGCACACCCTCCCCCTGTCCCGCGCCCAGTGGTTACCCGCCCTCACCGAGTGGGCCAGCCCAGGCCCCCAAGAGCCAGCAGGTGGCCCGGGCCCCAGGGGAGACCCCCGAGAGCCGGCAGGCGGCCTGGGCACGGGGGCGGCCATGGGCCGGGGGCCGACCTGTGCCGTGTGTGCCCAGTCCTCCAGGATCGACGAGCAGCGCTGCCCGCCGCCCGCCCTGCCGCCGCACGGCCCCACCGTGCCCGACGAGGACTTCTTCAGCCTCATCCAGCGGGTCCAGGCCAAGCGGATGGACGAGCAGCGGGTGGACCTCGCCTCGAGCCCCGAGCAGGAGGCGGGCGGGCCAGGGCCCCGGGAGCAGTGCCAGCCCGGTGCCAGCTAAGGCCTCCCCTGGCCCTGTGCCAGGCCCACCCTGCCCCCACCCCTGAACTCCGGGGTCTCCCAGGCCCTCGGACGCCCACCCCCCGAGGCCGCGGCTGAGGGGGCGCCCTGAGCCGGATGCCCGGCACGCAGTCAGGAGGTGGGTGGGCGTGGCCAGGGGCTGCCGTGGTGCCCGCCCTGCCCCACCCTCGCCTGCCCTGCCCCAGGCCGGGCCTTCAGCATGTCAGCCCTAAACCCGGTGCCCCCTGCCTCCCCTTCCAGGCTCCACTCTGCCCTGCCAAATGTGAAAACCTGCCGTGCCCCCTCTCCAGCCCTCCCCACAGTGCCCCCAAGGCCCCTCCCAGGCACTTTTCCCCCAGGCGGGACGCAGCTCCCACACGGCCCCTGGACCGGGGCAGCTGCACCCGCTGCACCCCGGCCTCACCCCCAGGTAGGGTCCCCCCAGCCTCGCCGCCCCAGCCCCTCCGAGCTGGAGGAGTTGGAGGAAGGCAGCAGAGGCCGAGCGCTGGCACTTTAGCCCCCCACTCACCAGGTATGCAGGGCGCCGGGCCGGGGTCAGCCTGAGCTGCGCGGGGCTCGGCTCGCTCACCTCCAGGCTCCCCACGGGAGCGGTGCCCCTCACCCTCGCCAGCTGGAGGAGACGGCGTCGCTGCCCTCCCCCAGGCGAGGAGGCCGGTCCCCGGGGGTCTGCACAGGACCCTGCCGGAGCCTCGAGCGGGCCCCCCTGGGGTGTTCTTCACAGCCTGCTCTTTGGAGGCCCATGGCCCCCTGGCCCCTAGCTGGCCCCAGCGTCCTGCTCTCGGTGGCAGGAGGTGGCCTGGAGTCCGGCTCTGGCCCCCTGCACGCGGGGGAGGCATGGGGACACCCCCCCAGGTCGGAGGATGTGGGTGGGGGACAGCCACACCTGGGCGCACAGCCTGTCTCGTTCCTGTGTGTTCTGTCGGTGGGTCCAACCCAAGAGGTACATTTGTTTTTATGTTTTTCCCGAAAAAATAAAGTCTGCCAAATGGATGCCGTTTGCTGAGGCGCCTGAGGGGCTGGGCAGGCGGTCCCGCGGGCGGAGGTCGTGGCCTGTGCCGGCTCTGGGAGCTTCGGCCGCCACGTGGCCCCCCTGGCTGAGCCAGGCCCACCGACTCCACTGGGCGTCCACCTGCACCTGCTGACCTGTTAGAGCCTCAGCGCCCCTGCTTCCCAGTGAGGTCACCCTGAAAGCCATGCCTCTGACCCCCAAGCCTCACCGCCCACCTCATGCCCACACTTTCCACGGTGGGTAGGTGGCAGGGCCCAGAGCCAGGAAGCCTCTGGACCACCCACCCCTTAGCCCTCACCCCGCGGGGAGGCTTTGTCCCAGGAGGATTCCCCAGGATGCTGGGGGCAGTGGGGGCTGGGGACACGGAGAGCGGCTAGGCCCTACGCGCCTGCAGCGCCCTGCCCCAGCGCAGGGCAGGGTCTCCGCTCAAGGGCAGGTGGGGCGGCCATCAGGGCCAGCCTTTGCCGGCACATCTCCCACCCCCCAGGGAGCTGACCCTCTGGCCCCGACTTGGGGTCCTGACGCCCCAAGACCGTCCAGCCCATGTACACCATCCCTGGGCGCTCCTCGGCACCCCTGGGGCTCGGGCCGGGCAGACATGAGCCCTTTCCCTGGGGAGGGGACAATGGTGCCATCTGGTCCTTCAGTCCCCTGGGGTCCCTGCTCGGGGCAGGCCGCCACGGACACAGCTGGGCGCGCCCCTTGTGCTTGGCTGCTGGCGGCCCTGGGGGCAGGGCATGGGGGTCGAGGCCCCGAAGACGAGGGGGCCCAGGCAGGTGCGGGCTCCGGTCAGGGGCCCCGAGGGCCACCCGAGAGAAGCACAGCCGAGGCGGGCTGAGGACAGTGGGAGCACGCACTGACTGAACAGCGCTGAAGGCAACGCAGTGACCCAGGGCAGGCGGGGGCCCGTGAGGGCGGGCGGGGGGCCCGTGGGGATGGGCGGGGGGCCCCTGAGGGCGGGCGGGGGACCCGTGGGGGCAGGGGGGGCCCGTGAGGGGGGGCGGGGGGCCCGTGGGGCCAGCCCACATGCCCAGCCACTCTGGCCCCGAGCAGGCCATGGGGGGCGCTACCAAGAAGCTGTCCCCAACGAGGGCAGCCGTGGCCTTGCAGGGCTGGGCGCGTGCAGGCTGTGGGAAGCCCGCACGCAGGCCAGAGGCGCAGCTGGGGCATCCAGGGCAGGCCCAGGCCACGTCCCCTGTGCTGCTCGCCGGGCTCTTCCCCAGCGTGGCTTGGCCGCCGGGCCAGGCGGTTTGGGGATGAGGCAGGCGGAAGGGAGGGGGCCTGGGCGTGGAGCTCTCAGCGCAGCAGGGTCAGGCCCACTCAGCGCCCACCGGGGGGACACAGAGGCAGCCACGGGACACGGCCTCTGCCGTGAACCATCCTGGCGCTGGCCCCGGGCTCCCGTTCACCGAGGCCCGTTGAGCTGTGGCCGCTGCCAGCGCCCACCCTGACCATGCGGTGGGAGGTGACGTAGGGGACCCAGCAGGGGCTGCTGACACTGTCGGGGACCGAGTCCCGAGCCCTGGTCCTGGGTGCGAGCCCGGTGTGGGCAGGACGTGTGATGTGGCCGCCCGCTGAGGGGCCAGGCAGGACGAGGCTAGGAGTCCTGCAAGCAGAGGAAGGGCGGCCCGCCTCGGCGTCAGCCTCGTGACGTGGGCCATCAGTCCCTTGACGCCGCCCCCTGTGTGGTCCCCGCTAGGGGCTGGGGAGCTGAAGCAGACTCATCCAGGGGGGCCGGCCACCGCGCCCAGAGCCCCCAGCAGCGGGCAGGGGCCAAGCCCCGACACAGAATGCGGCAGCAGCAGGGACGGGCACGAGCCGCGCTGGGGGTCAGGGGAGCCAGCTGGAGACGGTGGTTGCGAGCAGGGGCCCTGCTCCAGGGTGGGACAGACCCCCACACCGACCCCAGCCTCAGGGCACAGTGGCCCCGCACAGGCAGCTCTGCCAGGGTAGCACCTGGGGGCCCGGGCCATGCCAAGACCACTGCGCCGGCCCCCCAGCAGCCTCCGCACGAGGAGGACAGGGAGGGCCGTGCCTGCTGGTCCCCGCATCTGCCACCGGGTGGCCGGTGGCTGCTCCCCAGAGCCCTGGCACGGGGCAGCACCCTGCCAGGGGCCCCGGGAGGCGCGGACGCACACTCTGGGGTCTCCGGGCTCCACCACACTCCTGAACAGTCTCAGCTGCTGGAGTGGGGACAAGGGGCAACGGGTGACACCCGAGCGGCTCAGGACAGGGAGGGCCAGCTGGGCTGCACAGGGGCGAGGAGCCTTTTCTGGAAGTTTTTATGAAAGGAGCCTGATGTGGGGAGAGGGGCTGAGGGAGTGGGTCTAGGTGGGGAACGCCTGAAGGAAGGAGGTGTCTGACCGGACAGGGCATGCGGGCCGCGGAGGCCGCCTCCTCCTGGGCTGGGGAAGAGGGGCCGCCCGGGCCTGGGGGTGCACGTGAGGGGGCTGGGCCCTCCGGGAGACCCCTCAAAACGCTCATCAACGCGGGGATGCTGGCGACGAGGGCCCTGCAGTGGAGAAGTCCGGGGCCCCTTGGAGGCGCGGGGCGGGTGGGCGCCTAGCAGCCCTGCGCCGGGCACAGGGGTCTGTGCGCACAGCCCTGCGCTCCCGCCCACCCCGGCCTCGGCTTCTTCAGTGAGCGCCTTTGCATCTCCCAAGAACCCTGCGGAGGAAGTGCAGGCCCCAGACCCACAGGGCGCCTGGTCCGGACCCCAAGGCCTGAATCTCACCCAAGGGTGGGTCTGGCCACACTCGGGGGTCTCTGGCTGGCCAGGGAGAAGAAAGTTCGAGAAGGGACGAGCCAGACGCAGGGCGTGCCAGGCGCAGCCGTTCCCAGAGAGGCTCTGGGCTGCCTCGGGCCAGGACTCCAGCCAGGGGCTCTAGGGACCTCCTGGCGTGTGTGGGGCCAGCACTGGCGGGCCTCCCCAGTGCCCCATGTGCCCCCGTGCCCCGAGAGCTGGCCCAACGGGTGGGCTGGTCCCAAAGCACCCTGGAGCGGGGAGGCCTTCCCAGGCCCCCGAGGGAGGACACGGGCAGCCAGCCCGGCCTTGGGGCCTGCCCGGGGGCGGCGGCCTCAGGGCGCCTCAGCTTCAAGGACACCCGCCCCAGCACCGTGCACAGGCTCTGGGCGGGCATAATAGAGGGTTGTTTGCCAGGGGAAGGACGGGGTAATCGAGTCGCAGCAGCAGCAGCAGCAGCCGCGGCTCCCCGCAAGGCAGGGAACAAAGCGGCCCAGGGGCTGCGGGCGTGACGGGCAGCTGCGCCCACTCCCTCCCCCGCTGGGCCCACCACCCCCCCCCTGCACTCTGGCCTGCGGGGAAACGCTCCCAGCTCAGCCTTCCACCCTGCTTTCTGGCCTGCGGGGAAACGCTCCCAGCTCAGCCTTCCACCCTGCTTTCTGGCCTGCGGGGAAATGCTCCCAGCTCAGCCTCCCCTGAGCACAGGGAATCCTGGGAACGCAAGCACGGCCAGGGGTGGGGGTCCCACATTGGGGGCCTTTTCTTCTGGGTGCTCTGAGCTGAGGCCTTGCCCACCCCCCACCCCCCCGCAGCCACGGTGGATGGGCTGGGATTTCACTGGGTCTCCCCAACGGCCGGCGGTCAAGGTCAGGGCTGGCCTGCCTGGCCCCACAGGGGACCCCCGATGCTCCCAGCAGGGACAGTGGGTGGCCTGGGAGGAGGATCTGTGGAGCTGCCAGGGCAGGCGGCGGGGGAGGGGCGAGCAGGGGGCGCTGCTCAGCCCCCACCCCGCAAGGCCCGTCAGGTACCTCTGCTCCCCCCCTGAGACCCAATAACAGGGCATCGCAGCACCCTTCCCTGCAGAAGGGCGAGAGCCCAGAGGAGCTTCTGCGCTGCGTGCTCCCGGCTGGGGCGCTCTGTGGGTGGGGGGCGCTGCGGGCCACGTGCCCCAGCAGCAGGGACTCCTCTCTAGTGGAGCCGGGGATCTGAGTGAGGGGTTCGGACTCCAGAAAGAGAAACCGGCAGGGGGCGGGAGCCCCAGCGCGTGGCCGAGCTGTTTATTTCCAGGACGGGCCGTCCGGGCCAAGGGCTAGGCACCTCCCTCGGGGGCAGGAGGGAGCCGGCAGGTCCCCAGCACAAGGGAGGGCGGTGGTCAGCTGGGCGCCTTGCCAGGGGGGCCGGGGTCCTGGTCCTCACCGGCGTCCGGTGCAGCAGAGGACGGGGGGGCCGCCGCCGCCTCCAAAACCAACTGCAGGGCCCCCTCCCCAGTCACTCGGCGCACCCGCTCCCCTCTGGCCGCCAGGATCTCTTCGATGTTCCTGAGAGACAAGGAACCAGCGTTAGCTCCAGCCCAGGGCACCAGGGGCCGCGCCGGCAGCCTGTCCCAGCAGCATGCGGCCTCGGGCTCCCTCCCGCCAGGACTCGGACACCCCCGCCTGCCCCAGCCTGCCTGTCGCTAAGAGCTGCCTCTGGAAGCACAAAACAGGAAGGGGATGGTTTCTGCCCCACTGGGACGTGCCGGAAGGAGAAGCCCGGGGAGCCGGGAGGGGCTCAGCACTGCACTGCCCCGCTCGCAGGTGGTCGGCCGAGGTCAGGTGCCAGCAGACCCGGCCACCCCCACCGCCTCCCCAGAGAGCGTGTGGGGCCACGCTTTGAGGCCAGGGTCCCGCGCACACCGCCTCACGCACGCCCCCCCCCCCCAGATCGGAAGCACCCCCGGTAGGCAGTGGAAGAGAAAGCACTGTGGCCGAGCCACACTAGCCCCTCACTGCCCGGGGAGGGGCCCTGGGGTAGACACCTGCTCCTTCCGCCAGCACCAAGGCCAGGCCAGGGGGGGTCACTGGGCAGGGGTCAAGGAGAAGCCTGAAGCTAAAGGAGGCGGCTGTGTGGTGCCCCAGGCCCAGCCCCCTCGCAGGAGGACCCGGGGCTCGGTGGGAGGCAGGGCCTGCCATGGCTGTCACGTCGCCTCGCTCTGTCCGAGTGCGAGTGTGAGATATTTAGGGTGGCAAGGTTTAGCAAGTGAAAACACCTCACCTTGGGCACTGTGCTGATTTGAGTCTTTTGTGGCCCCCAGAAAATCCTGTTCCTAAACTGAACCCATCCCTGTACCTGTGAATCCACCGCAGACAGGACCTTTTCATTAGTTTAGGGATCTTTTATAATTAAAAGATGGCGAGACTCTTTTAATCACCTTACTGGAGTCCTTTATAAAAAAAAGGACAAAAAACCTATAGACACAAAAAAGAAGATGCAGAAACGGAGAAACCCTGAGAGGCTGAGAGACCAGAGGCTGGAGACTAGAATCAGAGTTTCTCAGAGTCATGGAAAGAGGTTCCAAGAGGCGAGGGGAGAGGCGAGCCCTGTGCCACAGCCGAGCTCAGGCAGGTGCGCCTGGAGAAGGTGGAGACTGCCATTGTGCCTTGCCACGTGGCAGGAGTCCAGGATGGCCAGCAGCCGACCTCTGGGGACAGGTCTTCGCCTGATGCCTTCACTTAGACACTGTCACTGCCTGAGAACTGTAAGCTTGTAACCTAGCAAATCCCCTTGGTAAAACCCAGCTTATTTCGGTTTCCAGCGGCTTTTAGCAAACTCAGACAGGACCTCTGCCCTCCTGCTGTTTGAAACCAGAACACCCTAGTCGGACCAGGGCTGGAGCGGTGGGGCTGAGCCACGTCCACAGCAGGGGAAGAGGCCCGGGCGTCCTGCCGGGCAGCCTCACCTCTTCCCGTCCAGGTCCGAGAACCAGCCCAGGTTGTCGGCCATGATGTGGTGGTTGCCGCAGCCGGGGCAGGTCACGATGACCACGCCCTGGTGATAGGCCAGCTTGGAGATGCGCTTGGAGGACCGAGTCCCGCAGACCTGGGCACGGGGTCAAGGAGCCGCGTGATGGAGGCTGTGCAGGTCCGCCCCCTCCCGGGAGTCCCGCCCCTCCCGGCTTAGCCCCGCCCACCCAGAAGTCCCACCCCAGGCTTAGACCCGCCCCTAAGAGACCCGCCCCTCCCGGCTTAGCCCCGCCCACCCAGAAGTCCCACCCCAGGCTTAGCCTCACCCTAAGAGGCCGCCCCTCCCAGGAGGTCCACCCCCTCCAGGCTTAGCCACGCCCACCCAGGAAATCCCGTCCACGGTTTAGTCCCGCCCCCTAAGAAGTGCCCCTGTCCGCCTTAGCCCCGCCCAGAAGGCGCGTCCTTCCGGATTAGCGCCATCTTCTCAAGTGATAGCCACGCCCCCAGAAAAGCCACGCCCCTCCTAGGTGAGAGCCCGCCCCCTCGCAGAACACCCGCCATCCCCAGGCCTAGCCGCGCCCGCCGCCGCGCGCCCACCTTGCAGGTGTAGACCAGCTGGTAGTGCGCCGCCTCCACGCGCCCCAGCACCGCCCCGGGCCCCGGCTCCGGTCCCAGCTCCGAGCTCCAGCGCCGCCAGCCCCAGGCCCAGGCCCGCCGCCTCGCCGCAGCCTCCGGAGGGGCCCCGCGCCCCCACAGCCACCTCAGGCCGGGTCCCCGGGGCCGCGCGCGGCTCAGCAGCACCGGCGTGCGCCCTAGCGCGGCCCGCAGCATCCTGCTGTCACCCTCGCCCCGCCCCCGAGCCCGCCCTCCGCCGCTGAGGCCCCGCCGCCGCCATCTTGGGAGCGGGCAAGTGGGGACGGAAGTGACGCCCGCGGCTGCCGGCGCCGAGCGGGGGCGGGCCTGCGCTCTGCTGCCCTCTGGCGGCCGCGGCGGGGCGCGCTAGTGGCGCGCGGAAGGACTCGCGGGAGCGCGCGCTATGACCCCCGAGCCCCGGAGCCCCCGGGGGACCCCGTTGGCATTTGTCCCAGTGAATGTGGATGACGTAGGAAACCAGGAGAAGCCTTTTTACTGACACCGATGTCGCGGACAGAGGGGAACGGCTCCGCTGGAAGCACGCGGGGCCCTCGGGGACGGGGCACGCTCGTGCCAGGGGCGAGGTCCGCGCAGTCGGGGCGCCGGAGGGGCGCGGCGGCGGCGGCTAGGGGCCCTCGGTGTCCGTGTTGTCGCTGCCCGTCGTGTTCTCCCAGTCCACCTCCCCCTGCCGCGCGCTGGCCTGCACCTTCCTGAGCGCCCGTTTCCTGTGGGGGGCACACGTTGCAGGGACCCGGCGGCCGCCCCCTGGCCGACACCGCGGGAGCCTGGGGGCCGCCGCCGCCCGCACCTGCGGTAGTTCTCAAAGCTCTCCTTGAGGCGCCTCCGCTCTTTCTCCTTCTCCTTCTCCGCGGGATCCCGGCTGCCCAGGCCTGCGTCCTGGAGGAGGAGGGAATCGAGCTCCTGGGGCTGCGGGGGGGGGGGGGGGGCGGCGGGACGGAAGCCCCCATCTGGGCCCTGGGTTGTGCCATGCGCCCCGTGAGCCAGCGGGGCTGTGCTGCTGCCTCCCGTGGACAGGACAGAGGCCAGGAGGTCAAGGGCCTCTCCAAGCCCTGGTAGCCAGTTTGGGCTGGGCTGCAACGTGGTGGCAGAGGGGGGCTCGTGGGCTGGGCCGACCTGGCACGGGACAGCAGGTGAGGTTCCCAACAGGCTCCTCTCCTGCCCTCACAGGCCCCTGAAACCGCCTGGCTCCGGGCCCAGGAGCAGGCGCCTCCCGCGGGGCATGTCCTCCTCTGGCCCCCCAGGGGCTGTGCACAGACTTTTGCAGTCACCACGCAGAGCCGTCCAGGGCCACAGGGTGAACCCGGCCCAAGGAATCAACCTCCCACAACCCGGGGCCGGCGAGCCAGGGTGGAGGGACCTGCTCCAGCCTTACGTTGGGGGCCAGGCCGGGCCGGTCCTGCTGCGGGGCCACGCAGGGCTGCTCCAGGCTCGCGCCTTCAGCCGCACCTCCTGCAAGGAAGGATTGTGCCCACCAGCCCTGCCTGCCTGCCCCGCGCCCGATGTCACAGGGCCATCTTACAAGGCCTCGTGGGACCCTCCCACAGACCCAGTGACGACATCCCACTTCACCGGCGTGGAAACCGAGGCCCACTCCTCGCTCCCTGGGGAGGCCCCGGGCAGGGCAGAGGCTGCTGGAAGGCCCTGCTGTGGACGCCAGCTGCTCCAAGCCGACTGCCACCGGGGACCGAGGGCAGCTTCTGGGCGGCACCTCAGGGTAGCATTAGCGGGGGGCTGGGGGTGGCCTCGGGGGTGGCTGAGCAGGAGTCAGGAGCAGAACAGTCCAGGCTGTAGGAAGCCTATGACGGGCCAGGGCCAGGGGGCCTGGGGGTGGGCTGATGTGCCTGGATCCCCAAAGGGGCTGTGACAGCCCCTCCCCTTGCCCTCTGACCCCCACGGCACCCTGGGTTGGGACCTGCCAGAGCTGAAGGCCCCCTGTCCCCCGCAGGGGCTCCACGGCCTCCAGTTCGTGCCTGACCCACCCCACCCCCACGCCACCTCCACTTCTCCATTTCGCTGCCGTCCTTTCCCTTTAGAAGTCGGGGTCGGGCGCTGAGGAAGTCGCCTGGACCCCTCCCCAGCCCTACTACCCAGTGCCCCGCTCCTCACGCGGCCCCTCTCCTGGGGACACGGTGGCTGCCTCCACCCAACTCTGCCCCCAGCTCCACCCACGGCGGGGGACCTTTAAACCGCAAGTCAGATGGAGGCCCCCGCTGGCCCCCAGCAGCCCCGTTGCCCCCTTCCTCCCCCGCTTCTTGTCCTCGCACCCCAGCATGGCACACCTGCTGCTCATGTCCTGGCCCCCAGGCCCCCAGGCTCGAGCCTCATCTGCTGGCGGAGGCTGGGTGGCTGCCCGGCTGCTCTGAGCCCCTGTCTGCCCACCGGGTGGGACGAGGCGTGGGCCCAGGTCGCGGGCCCCGGCCACCCCCACGCCCACACCCCAGGCTCGCCTCCTCACCTTTGTCCAAGAGCTGGGCGTCCTCCTCCAGGCCCCTCGGGAGCGAGAGCTAGCAGAGACAGACCATCCCGCTGGCACCTGTGCCCCCGCCGTGCCCCTACCGAGCCCCCAGCTGTGCAGGCGGCACTGCCCCTTCCACAGAGCTTCCCGGGTCTTCTGCTGCTCAGCTGGGCTGGGGGCAGGGTGGGGGCCCGGCAGGAAGGCCCACGCCACAGGGAGGCCAGGCGGTGGGCGCTGTCCGTGCCACGTTGTGCCCCTGGGCACATGGCGGCCTCTGGCCTTGGCGAGGGGTATGGGGGCCCAGGTTGCGGGGAGGCTGGCCCCGTGCCACCCTGGGCTAACGCTCACCTCCTGGGAGTTCCTGGGCGAGCTGTCCTCCAGGTCGGAGCTCTGGGGTCATAAGAAGGGGGCTGGTCAGCAGGCTGGGGGGGCTCCGAGCTGCCCCCAGGATGGCGTGGGCTAGGGTGAGGGGAGGGGGCCCAGGCCGCCATCCTCAGAGAGCATGAGCGTCCTCGGCCAGGTCCGGCCCTGTCCCCTGCCCTGGAACGGCCCTGCAGCATCCTCGCTGCTTCCGAAGCAGACGGCTGGGGCCCGCTGGACGGGTGTCACCTTCGTCGTGGCCCCTGTCCAGCGGCCCCACTTCCAGCCCGTGGGCCCTGTGCTAGGAGGGGGCTCACAAGAGCCGGGGACTCCCAGGCCCCCCTCCCAGCCTCTCCCTCCTCCCTTGGGCTCTGGCCTCTGGGGAGCAGTCCCTGGGGCCCCTGAGTCCTGCAGAGCCCCCAGCGCAGCACTGGCCCCCAAGGGTCTGAGCTTAGCCTGCCCCAGGGTCCCCGCACCCCGGCCCCCGCGCCCACCAGGACGAGCGTCTCCAGCTGCTGCCGCTTGAGCCTGCCCTCCGCCGCCAGGAGCTGGCCCTCGCGCTGGAACAGCTGCAGCTGCAGCTCATCCGCCTTCTCGCCCAGCTCCCGGACCTGCTTTCGAAGCCCGTCCTTCTCCTGCAGGCCCCGGGCGCACTGCACGTGCAGCTCCTCCCGCGTCGCGATGGCCTGCAGGGATGGGCAGGGCAGAGCTGAGCATCCCCGGGCGCCAGGCAACGCTTTCATTTCTCTCTCCTGCCCTCTCACTTCACGGCAGGCTCCTCGGCCTTCTAGCAAAGTTCCCTGCTCAACTTCTAGCAACGGGCAGGGCCGCGGGGCAGGCGGGGCACACCCGGGACAGACCCCTTGATCTAGCGGGCATTGCTGAGTGTCTGGGGGACTGCAAAAGCCACCGAGGCGTGTAACAGAAAGTGAACAACGTGCAGAGAAAAATGAAGAAGGGGAAGTCGCCAGGGTCTCGGCCACAGAAAGAGCCCGTGCCAGCCCCTGACTTCCCCCTGACCTCCCCACGTGGACCCTTGTGTGCTTGTGCCACAGGTCCGTGTTTTAGAAATTCTGGACCTAGTTCTACATGGAGCTCGTGCTTGTTTAGGGCTGTGCGATGGCCCTGAAAGTGAGCACAGCACGCTTCACTAGGCTCGCCCCCCTGGAGTTCGCTGGTGCAGTTTCCAGCTTGCGGTCTCGAACGTGACCTTGCAGTTGACACGCCCAGACCACACTTTCTTTGCACCACTGCTTACGTCCACACAGCAGGTTTCTAGCAGTGGCTCTGCTGGTTTGCAAAGGGTCTACAATGTCAGGCCAAATTACCCTGCCGAGTTTCGTCTGTAGCGGGGAGAAGTCAGACGAGCCCCCACAACCATGTCAGGGTAACGGTGCAGGAGAGGTGCCCCATGGGGGGGCCCAGATCTAAAATCACCAAAGCTACTTCCAGACAAGACAGATAGGCAGGTCCCGTGTTTGCAGAACAAGCCAAAAGTAATACTTTGAAAAGGAAGTCTGAAGGGCAGCTGGGAGGTGGACCGGGGGCCCCCTGGCCGTGGATGGGGCGGGACAGGAGTGGCCGAGCGCCGGCTTTTCATATGCCACTGTGCGTTGGTTTATGGTCCCTAAACGAGCACGTGGCCTGAGTGCCATTTGAAAAGCCCCTGCAAGGCCCCTGTGTGCCCAGGCGGGTGGGGAAGCCTCCCCTGGCGTCCCTGCCCTGCGGGGCCCTGGGAAAGCGCGAGGCCCTACCTGGTCCCGCTCGAGGGCCACCTCCTCCATCTGCTGCAGGATGGTCTCTGTGCGCTCCTTGTACATCTTGGAGTCTTTGCGCAGCGCCAGGCACTGCAGCTCGAACAGCTCCTTCTCCTCCAGGCACTGTGGGGACGGCCGCTCAGCAGCCCCACCGGCCCCTCGGGCATGGGCCCCCATTGCTGGTTCTGGGGGAGCTGGAGGGCCGGGCCCCTGTGCCTCCAGGGAGGGGTGAAGGGGGGATGCCGCACTGAGGGCCAAGCACCTCCCCTCCCGGGCCCGGTGCCCACCCAGCCCCTACCTGAGCCCGCTTACCCGGGCACGCAGGGCCTCGCCCAGGCGCAGGTCTTTGCGCAGGGAGAAGATGGCACTGGCCTGCTCCTGGTGCTCCCGCAGCGCCCGCCGCCAGTCCTCCTCCAGCACCTGGATGTAGGGGCTGTTCTTGTCTCGCTTCCCCACCTGCAAGCAGCACGGGGAGAGGAGTGCCTGGCTACGAGGCCCCACCTGGATACAAGGCCCCACCTGGACGGAGGCCTCCAGCCCTGCACCCGCCCCGCCTGCCCCACCTGGATGGGGCCTCCAGCCCTGCACCCGCCCCGCCTGCCCCACCTGGACCGAGGCCTCCAGCCCTGCACCCACCCCGCCTGCCCCACCTGGACCGAGGCCTCCAGCCCTGCACCCTCCCGGCCTGCCCCACCTGCCCCACCTGGACGGAGGCCTCCAGCCCCGCACCCGCCCCGCCTGCCCCACCTGGATGGGGCCTCCAGCCCTGCACCTACCCCGCCTGCCCCACCTGGACTGAGGCCTCCAGCCCTGCACCTGCCCTGCCTGCCCCACCTGGATGCAGCCTCCAGCCCTGCACCCGCCCGGCCTGCCCCGCCTGCCCCACCTGGATGGAGGCCTCCAGCTCCTGCACGCGCGCCTGCAGCAGCGCCTTCTCCTGCTGCAGCTCCCACAGCAGCTCCTGGCTGGGCCGCTGCTCCATGGCGTGCCTGAGCTTCAGCGTGTGCTTGCGCTCCACCTTGCAGTCGTCCTCGGCCTTCATGAGGCTGTGCTTCAGCCGGTCGATCTGCGGACGCACTGTCAGCCGGGCCCCCCACCCCGGACCCCCACCGCCTGGACACTCCCGGAGGCCGGCTGCGGCGCGGGGGCTCGGCAGCTCCCCCGGGGACCCAGGCCTCCCCCTGGCAGGAGGAGCAGGGAACCCCTGTCGCCATCTGGGAGGCTCAGGGATGGACGCCGCCCGGCAGGAGGGGCCAGGGCGTGGCCCCCCCCCACAGGGGCGGCAGGTGGGGGCGGGGCGCAGGCACCTCCAACTGCAGGTCGCGGTTGCGCATGAGCGCAGCGCCCTTGTCCTCGCTCAGGCGCGCCAGGCGCAGCGCCAGCTCGTAGTTCTCGTCCTTGCAGCGCTTCAGCTCACGCGCGCCAGCCTCGGCCTCCTCCTTGAGGCGCTGCCCGCGCTCCTGCTGCTTGCGCAGCAGGCTGTCCTTCACGCGCAGCTCCTTGATGAGGTCCTCCTTGGAGCTCAGCAGCGCTGTCAGGTCCTGCACCTTCTTCTGCAGCTTCGTCACCTCCGCCATCAGCAGCTGCGTCAGGCCCGACTCCCCCGAGGCATCTGTGGTGGGCCGGGGTCAGGGCCCCAAGGGTGCTGCCCCCTCCACCCGCCCCGCCCACCCCTGGCCCTGCCCCCGCCGTCTGCCCACAGGGCGGTCCTGGGATGAGCTGGCTCCATGCTGGCTCCAGCCCTGAGCGTCCTGATGGCCAAGCGGGGCCTCGTGGGGGCCCCTGGCCTTTCAGTTCCCTTTTGCAGCTTCTCCAGGCTGAGGCGAGCTCGGCTTGGCACGGGCGTCCGCGGTCGCCGCGGCAGGGAGCAGAGAGGCCAGGCCCACCCTGCCCCACCCCCTGGCTGCGGGAGAGGCCGGCGCACCCCAGGGCCCCCACCCGCTCCTCCTGCTGCCCCCCAGGATGGCGCCCCTTCCTGCCGCCTCTGCCCCTCCCTGCCCTGGGGGCGGCTCGCGCCCCTGTGTTTCCTCCACGCTGTCCCCCCGGCCCCCGCCCACCTATGATCATGGAGAAGACCCGCGTGGGCTCCTTGCCCGTGACCTTCCTGTAGAGCTGCGGGTAGTAGAGCTCCAAGCTCTCGAGGAAGGCCACGTAGCCCTTGTGGCCCGTGCGCTGCAGGATGTCCAGGAGCACACCTGCGGCCAGAGGGGGGCTGGGGCCGGGGGCCGGACCAGGTCGCGGGGCGGGGAGCGCCGGGCTGGGGCGCTGGGCGGCGGCTGCTGGGCTGGGGCCAGGGCTCTGGGTGGCGGGCGCCGGGCCGGGGGGGCGCCGGGCCGGGGAGGTGGGGGGTGCCGGGCTGGGGCTGCTGGGCTGGGGCCGGGGGCACCAGGCGGGGGGTGCCTGGCGGGGGCGCTGGGCAGCGGCTGCTGGGCTGGGGCCGGGCGCCCGGTGGGTGGTGCCAGGCCGGGGCATTGGGCAGCACTGACCGACTTTGCGCCTGCGGAGGACCAGGCTGGGGTCGCTGAGCACCTGCTCCTCGTCGTCGGGGTGCAGAACCTTGCACTGCCGCAGGTACGGCGTGATGCGCGAGGGGTCGATGATGGAGATGAGCTTGACCCGGAAGCCCTCCAGGGCGCTCCAGCACTCGTCCTCGTTCTCGTAGTCAGACATGGTGGGGCTGGTGGGGCCGGGGGCGCTCAGTCGCCCCTGCCCCCTGCCCCCCTCCCCCAGGCCCCCTGCCTGGGGGCACCCGCTGACCCCGCAGGGCGGCCCCTGCCCGCCTTCCCCGAGTGCGGGCGCCCTCCCTCTGCCCGCCGCAGGCTCTCCCTCCCCGTCGCCCGGGCACGTGCCAAGGGGACAACACTCTCCGCTACCCCAGGGGGCCCCGCAGACACCACAGGCGCCGGGAGCAGCCGCAGCAGCCGCGGGCAGGGGGAGAGGCGCCTGTGCTGCCCCGCAGGTGAGGGCGGGGGCGGCGGCCTGGCAGGGGGGCCCGGGCGGGGGCCGTGGGGCAGGGTGGGGGTGGGGCCGGGCCGAGCGGGCACTTCCTCGTTCCCGGTGGGCGCCCGCGCACGCCCGTCCCTGCCCTTCCCTCCCTCTCCCTCTCTCCTTCCGTCTGGTGCGGGTGATGCAATGGAATCCAGCAGCCCCCGGGGCTCACCCGTGCCCGGGCGCGCGTGGCTCCGTCACCCCTGGCCCCGCCAGGGCCCAGCCGGCGGGAAGAGGCCGGCCATGATGCCCCCCGGCCCTGGGTGCGAGGCTCGGCCATCTCCGGGCCCCTCTCCCACCCGGCAGGTCACTGGACGGCGAGGCCAGAGCACCTCCTGCCAGCCTGGCAGCAGGTCGGAGCCCCCCGCAGGTCTGGAGCGCTGGGTGGATGGTGGAGGCCGGCAGGCCCCACGCTGTCCTGTTCCGCACTCGTGGCGGCTGTGTGGGCCCCTGGCTCATTTCCTGGCTTTGCATCCCCCCAATCGTGCCCAACTCCCCGCTGTGGATGTGAGGACGTGGACGGGCGAGGGCCCAGGCCCCCGGGAGCCCGAGGGCAGGGGAGGCGGCTGGCGCCTCCCAGAAGCTCAGTGCCGCGGGCTGTCTGCTCAGGACCCTGTCTCTGGCCAGGGGTGGACAGCGCGTCTCCCCAGCACCCTGGGGAAGGGGCGCCCAGCCACATACCTTGGGTCACCGCACGGCTGCAGGACGCGGTCCCCGCTGCGGTGCGCCAGCCGTCTTTGCCTCTGGGCAGCGGAGATGCTGCCGGCAGCCTGGCGGCCTGCGGGAGGGTGGGGTGGGAGGGCGGGAGCTGCCGCGCTTCCTGGGTGGTTCTGGTTGGGTCCACGGTGGCTGGGGGCCTCGCGCCAGGCCAGTTCCCCTGTGACCCGTCTGATTCGCCCAGCCAGCCCGGCCTGGGGGCGGGGCAGGGGGAAGTGGAAGTCGTCGTCCTTGCCGAGGAAAGCTGGGGAAGAAGGCGCCCGGGCCCCCTGCCTGGCCTGGCCTGGCGGTGGAAGCGGGAGAGGAGGCCCTGCTGAGGTGGCACGAGGCCAATCGCTGTCCAGCCTGCTCTGGGCTGGACGCACACTTCCCCGGCGGGCGGGGGCTCCGCACCCAGCGCCTTCCCCTTCCCCGGCGGTCCGGGGGTCAGGGTCAGGGTCAGGGTGCGGCAGGGACCCTGAGAGACCTCAGCCTGGCTCTGGCTGCCCAGTGGGCAGCACCTGCACTGCCAGGCCCGCACATGCCACCAGGGAAGCTGGGGCCTCTGGTCACGTAGGAGCCGGCAGCCCGGCCACCCCAGGTCGCACGGGGTCATGGCAGCCAGCCACGTTCAAGGGGCTGCCCAGAGCCAGGCTGGGCCTCGCTTCCCAGCCTGTCCACCCCTGACCTCCTCCCCGGGCCCCAGCCCCAGAGGGCAGCTCCCTCCAGCTGGACACATGGGCCGGCGACTGTGGAGGATGGGCAGAAGTGGGCCTGGCTGGGGCCCTGGGGACAGAGCCACATCCTGGGGGAGCAGCTGGGCCTGGATCTCGGGGAGCCGGAGGCCTCTCCCGGCCGCGCCCTCCCAGGACCCCCCCTCTCACCAGCAGAGCTGGTCTAACCGAGCGCTGCTGGCCAGCAGGACACAACAGCTGCCGAGTAGGGCTGTGTCCAGGGAGGGCCGAGCCTGGGCAGTGGCCCCCTCCTTGGAGGCGAGCTCCCCTCGCCCCCTCTGGATCTGCCATCACCCTGGGCCCGGGTTTCGTGTGCCCGGGCCGTCCAGTTGGGGCCTCCTGGGGACATGTGCCCGTGCCTGGCCTTGCGGCCTGGGGCAGGTGGCCGAGCACTAGGGGGCCCTGCCTCGGGCTGGGTGGGTGACACCTCCTGCCCTGGAAGGCAAGGCTACGGCTGGGCGTGTGGGAAGACACCCATGGTGGACTGACCTGCTCTTGGTCGCATCAGAATTAAACAGAAAACAGGACGGCGACACCTGGACGAGCCCTGCCTGAAAACCAAACAACAAACCCCCAGATGACACGAAGACGAGAAGAAACCAGGAGAAAACCAAAAATCACCCAGCGGGGCCCGGGCACAAAGCGAGAACACACGCGCATGCACGCGCACACGTAAGCTTTGGGCACTGGGCCAACGGGCACAGAGCCACGTGGAGCCCGGGCTGGGGCCTCCGTGGCCACTGCTGGGGCAGTGGGGGCCAAGGCCTGCGCTCTCTCTGGACTTTCCACTAGGGCAAGTCAGGATGCCAGATGGCACTAACGGGGCCACGTGGGCCACGGAAGGCGGGGCCTGGGTGCTGGGCTGCCTGTCCGGAGCGGCTGGCTCTGTCTGCCACCAGGCCTGCCCAGCCCCGGCCACCCCGGAGCTGAGGAGCCGAGGTGCCTGGGGCCACTGAGGAAGCATCTGGCCCGGCGCAGGGGTCCCCGCACAAGAAAGCACAAGAGCCTGGGGTTTGCTTTTTAATTAAGAAAATAGAACATTCGTCTTATTCCTTCAAGTGTTCCTTCTGTGCCCGGGGAAGGGCGAGTCCTGGGGACACGCATCCCGGCAGAGGCCTGGGCCGAGGGTGCTGGGGGCGTGAGTCGTGGGATCCATGTCCTCCCGGGGGTCGGGGGCCTCTCAGGGCCCCGGGGTCGGGGGCCTCTCAGGGTGGTCCTGCCTCCCTGAGCAGCAGCGGATGCTTCAGGCCAGGAGGCTCCTCCAGGGGCACCTGGCGGCAGGGAGAGGCCCTCAGCTCCGGAGGCAACGTGCGCTGCAGGGCGCGGCTCACTGCTCGCCAGCTTGGCCACTGCCCACCCAAGGGTCCACACAGGAGGCGCCGCACGAAGGCGCAGGGACAGAAAACAAACCCCAGTCGCGCAGTGCTGCACCCCCGCGGCGCACCCGCTCACTCCAGCCGCCTCCGCTTGCGGGCGTGCCGGGAGCGCCTGGTTTGGAGCACGTCCAGGTCGTCGGAAGCTTCCAGGCAGGTGGCGGCGAAGCCCGCACCAGCATCCAGGGCCCCCTGAAACCGCCCGGGCAGGGGAGGAATGGGTCACTCAGGCCTAGGTGAGCGGGCCGGGGCCTGGCTGCGCTGCTCCTCAGGTGGGCAAGGGGCGCCCCCAAGGCCAAGCCTCCCGGGGACACCCCGACTGGGTGAGAGATGCAGGCGGGACCCAGTCCCCGCTGACCCTACCACCGCTCCCCCAGGACAAATGTATGTGCCTCGCCCCCCCCCCCCGGCACCCCCAGGGCAGGGACGAGGACGGCGGTGCCACCGGCTGGAGCCGCAAAAGGGCAGCTGCGCGGGCGGGACCGAGTGCGGCACAGCAGCCCGGGCAGACCCCTCGCCCCCCCCCCGGCCGGCCCCGCCTCGGCCCCCATGGAAGGGCCTGCTGCGGAGGCGCACCCTCTTGGGGGTCTCCTACACCAGCCCTGCCCGGTGGCCTCACCTGCACTCCCGGGAGGGCAGGGCTCCCTGCGCCGCTAGGCGGCCCGCGCTGGCGGGCGGCCCCGTTGGGGGCCTCCAGCTCCCCGGGAGAGTCCTCGTCCTCACTGCCAGGATCCCCGCTGGCGGCCGACAGGGTGGTGGGGACGCCGCGTGGGGGCAGGGTGGCCAGCAGCGCGGGGAGCGTGAAGGCGGCCAGGAAGCGTGCCTGGAGCAGCAGGTAGGCCGTGCTGTCCCGCAGGCGCCCCCCGCACCAGGCCGAGTGCGGCCTGCAGCGCCCCCTCGGGGCTGGCCGCCTCCCCCGGGGCCCGGCCAGGGCCGCGGCCTGGAGCTCCAGGTCCTTCTTGAGCAAAAGGAGGCCGGCCAGGGTCCTCAGGCTGCCCAGGGTGGGGGGCTGGTAGGGCAGCCTGCTCCCCAGGGGGGGCACACACGCCCCCCCGCCGCCCCCTCAGCCACTCCTGGGCGGCCGCCGCGCTCTCTGGCGAGATGAGGCTCAGGTCCGGGGCACGCCTCTCGGGCCCAGGCTTGGGGGGGCTCCCCAGGACGAGGGGCCCCCCCGGCTGTCCTGCCCCTGCGAGGGGGCCAGGGGCCCCGCCTGGGCCAGCTCCGCTGTGGAGAGGAGGCTCTACAGGACGGCCATCGGGGGGCCGGGCCTGGGAGGGCGTGCTGGGCTGGGGAGGGGGCGCGGTGGCCTCTCTGGGGGGGGAGGGCCCCCCAGGGGCAGAGGCCGCGTCACGGTCCACCTCTGTAGGGCTGTCGGCGGGGTCTGTCTTGGAGGGCGGTACTGGCACCAAGTCTGCAGGGGGCTCCCGAGGGCACGGTGTGCGGGCACAGGCACTCGGGCCCACCCTGGGGGCCCCAGCCGGCTGCTCTGGTCTGGGAGGGCCCCCTATGGCCGGCCCCGATACGGGGAGCAGGCCCTGGGCCGTCAGCACCCACGTGACGGGCAGGGGGGCAGGGGCCGTGACGAGGGCCGCGCCCCTGTGCTGGCCCAACGCCTGCACCAGACGGAGGGGCTGCACAGGCAGCTGGCGGGGGCTGGGGGCTGCCGGCAGCAACGCCGGTGCCTTCGGGCAGGCCCTGCTTCCGGGGCGCGGTGGGGGCCTGACAATGTCCCGTGCGGTCCGGCCCACGGCTCTCGGGGCCCACAGCCGTGTCTCTGGAGGTGCTCGGGGCCGAGGCCTTGGTGGGAGCCAGTGCTGGTGGGGCAGGGGGGCTCCCTTCCTTGGCAGGGGTCTCGGCCTCCTGCGAGGAGCTGGCAGAGCTGGGGTGGGCTGGGGTGGGGGACCCAGGTCCGGGGAGCCCCCGTGGCTGGGGGGCCTTGCGGTGCCGCCAGCAGCGGAGCCGGCAGGATCAGCGGGGAGGAGAGCAGCACCGGGGGGGGCCAGGACCACACGCGCCTGCGGCGGCCTTCCTGGCCCGGGCCTCCCGCAGCCGCTTCTCCCGCAGCAGCTCCGACACGGTCTTGGGCTTGGGCCGGGGCCCAGCGGGAGCCGTCAGGGGGGCCCTGGGCGCTGCCTCGGCGGCAGGGCCCAGCCCCCCGCCCCCTTTGCGGCTGGCGCCCTTCTTTGCGGCCTCTCGGGCTGGCACCCTCAGGACACAACCTGCAGGGATGAGACGACGAGAAGGTCTGCATGTAGCTGGGCCCTGGACTCAGAGGCCCCCTCACCCCTAACCCCCAGGCAGCTTCAAGACAGACTGCCAGGCCTCCCACTCCCCCCACTCCCACAAAGAGCCTCGTGTCCTGGGACCCCCCGTCCTCGCTCTGCCTGCTGGCTGCGCGGGAGGCCCCTCGAGGGGCCCGGAGAGGGAGTCCTGTCTGCCTGGAGCCGGGCCGTCCACACTGGGGGCGCCTTGGGGCCACGTCTGCCTAGAAGGGGAGGACCAAGGGGCTCCGAGTGCCCAGGCCCCACTCCTGCTGGGGTTGAAGGAGACCCCCACCCCATGGCCGTGGGCCGGGTACCCAGAAAATGAACACCGACGGCCTTTTCCCGCTAGACAAAACAGCCAAGAAGAGGGCAGCAGCACGGGGCGTTGGGCAGTACCTGGGGTGTGCTGGGCACTTGAGGGCACCTGGAAGAGGAGGAGAGCAGCTGGCACCTGTGGGGGTCCCTGCAGGCCAGAGCCCTCAGCTGTCCCCACCTTGTCACCGCCACCTGGCACGTGCACTGGGGACCACTGGCCTCAGCAAGGGACTGGGTGCCACAGAGGGGCAGGACGGGCTAGGCCCGCAATCCCGAATGCCCCACGCCAAGCCCTCCCCAGTGCTCCCCAGCCCCTTGTCTGCACGCCCTGCAATACAGGCTAGGCTCCCTGGAAGTTGGAAACACGGTGGGCACTCCAATGCACCCTTGGCACCCCCGAGGGGGGCTGCACGCTGCTCTCAGGAGCTCCCCTGCACTCCGTGGAAGCCATGCTTGGGGATGGGGAGGGGGCGGTGACAGGAGTTGGGGGCCCGTGTGCCGGCTACCTGAAGAGGCAGCGCTGGGTCCCCTGCAGCCCGCCTGGAGCGCCGCGGGGGGCTGGGCCCTCCTCTCTCGAATGACCTCCATGCAGCCTTCCGTGTCGATCTGGAACAGCTAAGGCCCCGGGGGTGGGTGACAGCCCTGCCCGGCCGCTGCCCCCCCACCCCCAAGACCCCAGAGACGCTGCTGGCCAGCACCTCCCGACAGAGGCAGGCGGGCGGGCGTGCGGGCTCTGGGGTGAGCGCAGGCCTGTCCTGCCTGCAAGAAGCAGGGGGTCTCTGGTGAGGCTGCGACCTGCCTCAGGAGCGCCTCCCTGACTGGCCGCCTGGCCCCCACGCTGAGCCCACCGCGCCCTGCCCCGCGCCCTGCTCCGCGCCTCTCCCTCGTTTGCTATTAGGCGCCGAGGCTCCTCCCACCCCGCGGCGCAGCCTGGCTGTGACGGCTCAGTGAGCGCTGACCACCTGCTGCCCCTCCCCGTGCTGCCCATCAAGGCGGGAGACCAAAGAAAGGTCACTTTGAAGGATCGAAAGCCTTCGAGGGCAGGCTGAGACGCGCCCACCGCCGCCTTCAGGACGCCGCCGGAGACCAGGCCCTCACCTGTGTGAAGAGCGCGAAGGCCGGGGTGCTGGCCAGGCGTGCGCCCTGCAGCTGCGTCCTGATGCTGTCGGCTGCGGACAAAGGGGCAGGGCTGGCACGACAGGCCTCGGGCTCTTCTCCCCCCGCGAAGGGCCCCAAACGCAGCTGCCCCCGTACACGAGGGGACACCGGCCCTTATCTGGCCCCTCGCCGGAACCTTCTGGGAGAAGAGTTTCTAACGTTCTCCCCCAGCTCCCCAAAGCACCCGCGTGTGCAGGCACACGTGGAGAGTCCCAGGAGAGGCCCCAGGCCCAGCGTGGCAGCCCACCTTCCTGGCCACGCGTGCCAAGCGGGACAGAAGCAGCGGGCCCCAGGTGCTCCCGCAGGCAGGTGCCACTCTGGGGTCCGACGGCCCATGAACCGTCCCTCCTGCTCCCCTTCCCAGGCCCGCCTTCCTGCCCCCGCCCCCAGGGCTGTACCCCGAGTCTGTGCCATGGCGGTCCTCCTGGAGGCCGGCGCCTGGGGCAGGCTGACGTCGCCCACCCACGGGCTCATGGCCATCAGCAGCCTGCGTCCAGCAGCCTCCGCCGCAGGGCGTGTCCTCTGGCGCCGATGCCTTCTTAGGATCCGGGGGGGCCCGCGAGCGCAGCAGGTGGGGCCCGGCCGAGCTGCCATCTGCACCCGGAAGCCAGGGCCGCGCTGGGCAGGTGAGACGGCCTCAGCTTCTCCTTCTGCAGGTAGAACGGGCCCTTGGGGCTCTCGGCCAGGGCTCGTCTCCTCTGGGGGTGGACCTGGCCTGGTCGTGACCGCTGCCAGCAGGGAGACGGGCACAGGAGCAGGCAGGAAGGGGTCCACCACATCGCCCTCATGCCCGCCAGCGCCTCTGTCCACTGCACCAGGGCAGGGAGAAAGCACTCGGATGAGAAGGCAGTGGCTGACGGGGGCTGCTGGGGGCGGGGCGGCGACAGCGCGTCTGGGTACCTGGCCCGGCCCTGGCCCTCACCAGCCTCCGCGCCAGGCGGCCGTGTTGGTCCTGAGCACCTGCAGCACCGTCTCCAGCGGCACCTCCGGCGGGGCGCCTCCCATCCTGACAGAAAGAACGGGCAAGGCTGGAGGCGCGTCCAACACCCCTGACCTGACCCCCCTGACCTGATGCCCTCTGACCGTGGGCTGCTGCCTCGAGCACTCAGGGTGCTTTCCCCACCCCCCACCAGCTACCTGGGAGGGGCTACACAGCCCCACGCCCGTGGGAACCGCTCTAAAGCCTGGTGTCCCCAGGCAGGGGCTCCTCCTCCCCGTGGACCTCCCGGGGATGAGCTGGGCCCGTACCCACCTCGTCCTCCAGCTCCTCTGAGCGAGCGGGGTGCACATCCGGGGAGCGTGGGTCCCGGGGGCCCCTGAGGACGGCGCTGCAGGCCCTGGAGGGGGCCTGTGCCAGGCCTGCGTCCTCCCCGGGGGCCAGAGCGGAGCCAGGAGCTGCCTTGGGAGGGAGGGCAGAGCTGGCAGAGCGTCCCACCCACAGCTCACGGGCGCCCTGCCTGGCAGGGACCCACAGGTCCATGCTGGGCACCACGTAGGCGGCCGGCGGCAGCGCCCCGCCCTGCCCCGGGACCCCAGGGCCTTCCTCCAGCTCTGCCCCCGAGTCCTCGCTGCTGCTGCTGCTGCTGCTCTCCCCGCTGCCGCCGCTGCCCCCGCTGCCGCCGCTGCTGCTGCTGGAACTCCAGCGGGCGCTCCGCTGGGGCCTCCGCCGCCTGCGCTGCTGACTCTGCCTCTTCTGCAGAGAGGAAAGGGCGGCTGAGAGGCCCCACTCCCCTGGGGTCCACTGTAAGGGCCACGGGCAGGCGGCCAGGCACCGGGGGAGGCCCCCAGGAAGGCCTCCCAAGAGGCAGGGGTGGCCCTGCGACCGCTCCGAGGTGAGCGGCAACCGACCATGCACGGTCCTGGCCTCCCCACCTGCCCCCCCCCCGACACCCCCAGTGATGGGCCGAGGGCGGGTGCAGCAGCCTCACCCCCGCCAGGACCTTCCACTTGCTCAGACACTGGGAGCCCGTCCGATGCGGCAGCTCAGAAGCTATTTTCGCCCAGTGACCTGCGAAACCAGACAAGACAGAAACCCCTTCACGCCAAGGCTGACAACTCAAGGAGTCAGTGTCCCCCGGAACACAGCGGGGTCTCTGAGAACCCACCCTCCTGCCCTCTGCCTATCCGAGAGGCTCAGAGCTGCTGGGGGCCAACGGGGGCTGCGCCTGCGCTGCTGCAGCAGCCTCAGAGGCTGGGTGGACCGTCAGCCACAGCGAGGACGGGCAACGCACGACCGAGAGGGAAGAAACACCAGCGTGCCCCACGTTTACGTGAATGTGGCCCCCCGAGTCTGCCACGCCAGGTGCCCTGAGCCAGACATCAGGCTCTTAGATGGACTTTTTCCATGGCGCACAGGCACGAGCGCAGACTGGCACACCGTTCCCACAGGCAACTTGTTGGCACGTGGCGGGGGCCTCACTGGCAGCGCAAGCTGCGCAAGCCCTCCAGGACAGTTGGGGCCTGTTCCGAGGAGAGACCACAGAGAAGTGAAAGCTCCGCTCGCTTCGCCAGGGGCCAGAGCGGCCCCCCAGCAGAGGGGTGGCCTGACCAGGCTAGTACCAACAGCCGGGGAGAAGACACAGCCCAGGACGCTCAGGAGTCAGCAGGACAAGGGGCAAGCAGCGGCTCCAACAGGCTGAGGGGAAAACCATCAGCACGTTCCTCAAAAAGGACACTCAGCCGCACACCCGCCAGCAGTGGTTATCGCCAAGCGATAAAGTTAATCGCGTCAACCTTATTTTTTCGGTACCCTCCATTATAGGTAAACTTTCTGGCAAAGGTCTGTTAGTCTGTGATAAGGCGGTCCGTCGCTCCTGCCGAGATGGTGAGTGGCAGGATGCAGGCCGAGGCGCAGGCAGGTGAGGCCCGCACTCCGCCAGCGGCTTCTGCAAACCTTAATGAACTCGCAGCAGCTACAAACAAGCAGCACACGCCAACCAGAGCTTACCAACGCCGTGTTTTTCTATTAATTCGATTAACTTTTCTTCTTCTTTTGAATTCCATCGCCCCTTTTTTAAGCTGAAATGTAACCTTCTGACATACCTGAAGATGAAACAAACGCATGTTTTAGCCACTGGGCTGGCCGCCCACTGCTGTCCCTGCACCAGCCGCAGTGGGGCCGGGGTCCTGGGGGCCTGGGCTCCCTGGTGGGGACCACTTGGGGAATGACCTCCCAGGCTGCAGCGTTCAAGGACGACACAGCCTGAGGCACTGAGCGTGCGCTCTCACTACCACAGTGCCGCATTCCAGAAGGGACGGATGGGCTAACCGCCGCCAGGAGACACACAAGGGCGAGTAGCCCCGCCGGCCTGCACAGGACTCCTGTGCTCAGCCACCCACTCCCCTCCACAGCCGCTCACCCTGCTCGGAACCCAAGAAACAGCTGCAGAGAGAAACGACCCATGCGAGCAGGGCCTGTGCGCTCACACCCATCAGGAACTGGACTCCCCACCAAGTACAGCGCTCAGGTGCCCGTCTGAGCTGCCGCCGCACAGTGATGGAGGACAGCAGCAGGGCCCGAGCCAAAGGTCCTGGTGAGCAGGACTGAGTCCACCCAGGCCCGGCTGGCGCTGCGCGCCCCAGCGTGTTAGGGAGTTGAGAGGAGCATGCTGCACAGTGTCTGGGTGGTGTCCCCCTCAACGGCCTTCAAGGTGACCCAGTCCTTCTACCTAGACCATCCCACAGTCTGCTCTGCCACTCCAACCCACGGGGAAAGGAGCGCCAGCGCCGACAGCGACGCGAGGCCCAGGTGCAGCGGGGGCATGGCCCTGGTCCCGAGGGGAACGAGGCTCAGAGCAGAGCGAGTCCCAGCCAAAGGCCTCAGGTACTGCGTGGGGACCTCCGGGCAGCAGGAGAGGGGGACTGGGTGCTGCGGCCCTCAGAGCCCACCAGTCAGCGCTGCTCATGTTCTCGGAGCAGGAAGAGCCGGCCTGAGAAGCAGCCCCAGGCACGAAAGCCAGGGTGCCTCTCGGGACCCCGAGAGCACAGGAACCAAGGAATGGGGTGACCCACGAAGACGGCTCCTTAGCCGGACCGCCCCCCCAGACCTGGCCAGGTGGGCCACCAGCTGGGGTACTGGGCAAAGGGAAATGACCGACCACGGCGCTCAGTGCTGCTTGTGTGGCATCAGCTCAGGAGGGCAATGGCGCACCCTGCAGTCAGGTGCGCTGCGGAGCGGCCAGGAACCCGGCCCGGCAAGGAGGGGCCACCCAAGCACTTCCCCCTCCAGACGCGCTGCCCAGCGAGCCGTCAGGTCGCCGTGGTCCAGCACAAGGACCAAACGCAGAGACCGACAGGAAGGAAGCGAGGCCCTGCTGACCGCAGTGGGCGTCCAACACCGGCGCCGAGCCCCCCGATGGCAACAACAGTCTCGACAAGTGGCGCTCGGGCTGTGGGAAATCCACGTGCCAAGGGCTGAGGGTGGACCCCGCCTCCCCCCAGGACCTAAGCCCGAGGGCTGAGACACGGATCCTGGGACGCAGCACAGGGTACCTTCCTGCCCCGGGCTGGGGTGGGGGGTCAGTCCTCTCAGGTGCGGCACAGAGGCAAAAGCAACAGAAGACAGCAAAAGGGGGAGCGGGTGGGGCTCGGTGGTCGAGCACCCACACCCCACATATGGGGCCCTGGGTTCAAGGCCTGGAAGCTCCTTTAAAAAAAAAAAAAGGAACCAAGAGAAGCTGGACTTCATCAGAGCTGAAAACATCTGGGCTTCAAAGGCTACCGCCAAGGAAGTTGAGAAGACGACCACAAACCAGGAGAAGATCCTCGTGGGTCTTCTATCTGCTAAGGGGACTTGATCCAGATCAGACAGAGAGCTCTCGCCACTCTGTAAAATAAAGACAACCTGGCCCACAAACGGGCGGGAGCTGAACAGACGTTTCTCCAAGGAGGGACGTACAACTGGCCAACGGGCACATGGGAAACCCTCACATCATTAGCCACGAGGGAGATGCCAGTCTAACCACGGCGAGACCCCCTTCACACCACGTCAGACGACGACGTGCAGACGCGGACGTGGGACACTGGAGTTGCATGTCGCAGGGGACGAAAAACGGTGCAGCCACTCTGGAAAACAGTGTGGGGCTTCCCCAGAAAGCGGAGGGGGGCAAGGGGGTGGATGAGCGATGCTAATACACACAGGGCTTCTTTTTGGGGGTAACAGAATGTCCTAAAGTTCGTTAGGGTAACGATCACACACCTCTGAGTAAACGAAAAGCCACTGAATTTTATGCTGAAGTGAGCGGTACAGGAGTGACTTATGCCTCAATAAGGTCCCAAAAAAGACCCAAGCCACCTGTAGGAAGGAGGCACGAGGCTGCGTGCACCAGGACAGTGCCAGCAGCAGTGAGGCGCGCTCCTGGAGGACAAGCCTCGTGACGACTGCCTTGGAAACCATGGCACGGCGCTGCGTGACCAGGCCAACCCAGCGAGAGCCTGCCCCCTGCCCCCCCGCCGCTGCCCCCTCCCTCGCTGCGGCGCGGCCCCCGGCTCAAGCGCTGTCCGACTCACCGGTCTCGGCACTGGGCATCACTCCTACCTGGCACCTCTGCCCGGATCTTAAACCAGTCGTGCTCCCCATACTTGGCCACGGCTTGAAGTAACTTCTGCAGGAAGGACAGCGGCCCCACGGCTCCCCTGGGGCAGGACGGTCGCCACGTGCCCACCCCCAGCCAGCCAGCCTTGGGAGGGAGCATCGGGAGGGCCCGGGGGAGGGAGCAGCCGCAGACAAGAGGACGAGGCCCTGCCCTGCAGGAACTTACAGCGTCTTCCTCGGGGGCCCAGCAGCCCTTCTTCAGGCTGGGGTCCAGGCTCTTGGTCCAGCGGTAGATGAGCTGCATGGAGTCCTCTCCCCTCCATGTAGTAGACAACCTGGGGGCACAGGGCCTCATGGGACGGCGAGAAGCCGACAGAGCAGCCCCGCTGATCCCCAAGGAGAGGGCCTGGCCTCCCTCCCGGCGCCCACGGCCGGACAGGCCTCTGCTTACTTCTCCGGTAAGGGATGTGGCTCCCCACGCGCATCTCCTGCACAAGCTGGGAGAGCAAGCGGTCCTCCTCCTCCGTCCACTCCCTGCGCTTCAGGCCCTTGTTGTGCTGCTGGAACTTCTGCAGGCACTGGAAGGCGCTGCGACCGGTCTTCTCGAAAGGCCCAGACAAGACGACAGGGTCACCATGCAGCCGCCCCGCCCGCGAGGCCTTGGGGCAGACATACTGCGCCGCGAGCCCCGCGCCTCTGCCGCCCGCTCCTGAGCCGCCCGCAGGGTGCTGGAGCGCACCGCCTGGGGGACATGCCAGGTCCCAGCCACAGGACCTCCCCTGACCGCAGGCACAGTCATCTGCTGGACACTCAGCTGGCAAGCCGATGGGAGAGCAGCGCCCAGAACGCCCCAGCCCTCTGAACTCGGTGCCTGCCCGTCCTCTTGCTGGGTTCGAGCTCCCAGGAACCTCCCAGGCCTGTCCAGGGCGGTGCTGGGCGGCTGCTGGGCTAGTGTCCACATCTTGGGCACTGTCCTCAGAACAGAGGGTTCCCAAGGGGCTTCCTGGCCCAGACCCACAGCGCTTCAGCCAACAGACCTGGGCCCCCCAGCTCTGCCAACTCATCTTACGGAAAGAGTCTCCCAAGGGCTGATGAACGTTCTTTGAGCCTGAATTTTCCCAAAGCCAGGGCTTGAGGTGAAGAGAACACGGGGGCGGCCGCGCGTGGGCCCGCTCCTGGGCATCCTCCGAGCCCCCCGGGGCCCCACAGAGTGGTCCTAACCCCGCCCTCTGAACGGCCATCTGCCAAGGACGGACCCTCCTCACTCAGGCACCTGCCGACACGGCTGCTCGCCGGCGGGGTGTTTCCTGCTCGCACGCCCAGCACCACGCTGACGGAGCCTGTGCTCTCCTCGCCCCAGGGCAGAGGGAGGGCATCTCCCGGGCCAGCAAAAACCACGAGGCTTTCTGCACATGGGCCCAGACCCGGGGAGCCCCACCACGCAGCAGAGCTGACTGCACCGCTCTGAGATAAAAACCAGCCCCAGGACGCCCCTGGGTGGCTGCAACAGGGGCTTGGAGGCAGCCTCAGGACGCCCGGGGCTGTCTGGGAGCAGTGATTCTCCAAGAGGCTGGAGGAGTCTGCAAGGCTCTGGACTGGCTGCAACAGGCACTAAAAACAATGCTTAGGAAGGAAGGAGAAACGTCCTGGGGGGAATCTCTGGTCTCCTTTTTTCAAGTATTATTAGAGAAATGCAGCTGAATTATTTGCTCTAGGAAAGAGATACAACTGCCGGTGGAAAGGAAATGTACTGCTGGATTTCCCATGTTAGTCGGGATAAAAACTGGTCTCAGAACTTGATCAAAACAGCAAAGGGAAGTGAAAGGAAAGAGAGGAAGGAGGGAAGTAAGATCGCCAGGGAGCGTGCAGTAACCACAGGGTGACAGCCAACAACGTCCACAGCACCACTGAGCACCGATGGCCACACCCGCCCACTGAGAGCCAGCCTGGCAGAGCGGGTTAGCAAACAAAAGCCAGCCACACACTGCTTTCCTGAAAACACCTGAAAAAGGCAATTAAAAAAGGGGTGGCAGGGAGCAGACATGGCTTAAACAGTTGGGTGCCCACCTCCCACATGGAGGTCCTGGGTTCAGTTCCCAGTGCTTCCTAAAGAGGATGGGCAGACACAACGAGCAGATGCAGTGAGCCAGAAGAGGATGTGGCTCAAGTGGTTGGGTGCCCACCTCCCACATGGGAGGTCCCGAGTTTGGTTCCTGGTGCCTCCTAAAGAAGATGAAGAGACAGTGAGCAGACAAGCAAGCAGACAGACAAGGGCCCTATCAGGGTGGGGGCAGGAAGGATGGGCAGGTTAGCAGCTGCAGCTCAAGAGGTTGAACACCTGCTTCCCATGTACAAAGTCTCGGTTCGATCCCCAGTACCTCCTAAAAACAAACAAAAAAAACCAACTCATTGGGAGCAGATGTGGCTCAGTGGCTGAGCACCTGCTGTCCATGTATGAGGTCCTGGGATCAATCCCGGTACACCCCTCCTCCCCCAAAAAAGAAGGTCTGTAAAAGAATGGCAGGTAAACGCAAATAATAAAAACAGGGGGAAGCGGACGTGGCTCAACTGACAGAGCGCCCGCCTACCACATGGGAGGTCCAGGGTCAAACCCAGGCTCCTGGCCCGAGTGGAGCTGGCCCATGTGCAGTGCTGATGCGTGCGAGGAGTGCCCTGCCACGCAGGGGTGTCCCCGCATAGGGATGTCCCATGCACAAGGAGTGCGCCCCACAAGGAGAGCCACCCTGTGTGAAAAGCGCAGTCTGCCCAAGAGTGGTGCTGCACACACAGAAAACTGATGGAGCAGATGATGCAACAAGAGAGACGCAGTTTCCCAGTGCCACTGACAAGAATGCAAGCAGACACAGAAGAACACACAGGGAGTGGACAAAGAACAGAAAGGGGGGAATAAATTAATCTTAAAAAAACAAGAAGAGGAGTTGCAGAATCTGTATCAGATAAGACAGAATTTCAACTTAAAAATACAAAGAATAAAGAGCTAAAGCGATTTTTTTCATAAGATGACAAAAATTTAAATTATATATCACAAACTATGAAGCAATTACCATAAAAAGTAAGCTGTTAAAGCTGTAAAGAGGAAAAGATTTTTAAGTGTTGTTCTGTCAGATTATATCAAGGTTCCAGCCAGATAACTATCAGAACTGGGCCCATGCAGAGAACAAGACTAGTACGACCCACAGCCAAGCACCCCCGTTCAGGGCTCATCAGGCTTATGCCGACTCCACACCCAGCAGAAAGAGCATCTTTTTTTTGAAATGGCAAGTTTGGTCTCGTTTGCTACAACCATGTGCCTGACCATTAAAAAAAGTGATAATTTAAAAAACAGAGCATCTATAGATTGTGTTCTCCAGTCACACAATCCAGTAAAATTAGACCTAAAGAAACAACAGAAAGGGTTCCAAGACACCTACTTAAAATTAAAAACGAAGAAACACGTTCCTAAATAAACTTGGATTCAAAGAGGCAAACAAAACTGAAATTACAGATACTCTAGAAATTTGGGGAAAAAAAAGAATCACACCAAATTCCGGAACACAAAAGCTGCGGCAGAAAAAGCCCGGTTGGGAGCGGCTCCCTCAGTGGCCCCGAGGCCAGCACAGGCCCTCGGCCCTGGTCTTGGAAGGCAATGCCCAGGGCAGACGGGAAGTGCTTTCCTGCACCAGCCACAGGAGAAGCTCCTGGCGCTGACGGGAGGAGAGCACCCAGGAACGAGGGAGGAGAGGCAGAGTGTGGCAAGAGGCTGGCACGGGCCGCTGGTGGAGGGGTCGGCCCTGGCCAGAGGCCGCAGCCCCTCTGCGCTGGGGGAGGAGCGGTGGGGCGGAACCCGTGGCGCGGCCCATCTCCCGGCAGGCGCGGCGCGGTCCTCACCCCCAGCTCCTCCGCTGTCTGCTGCCACCCCAGGTGGCCGTGCCGGGCTGAGACCTCCTTCAGCAGTGCAATCTCCTCACGGCTCCACTCCTGCTTGTTGATGCTGGGGTGCTCACAGTTCTGCCAGAACTTCCGGATCTCCTCTGCGCTGCGGCCACCTTCGAACTGCACCAAGAAAGACACCCAGCCCTCTGGGGACTGAGACCCAGGCCCACCCTGGGCCCAAAACGGGCGCAGGTGCAGGCGGAGCTACTGCCCTCAGCCTGCTATCGGCACGTCGGTACGTGAGGAAGGGGAGGGGCACTGTCTGGCCCCTAGGCTTTGCACAGCCCAAATGCACTGTGGCCCCGACGCAAAGCCTTCGTGGCCACCCACTTCACAAGAGGCAGCTGGCCCGGGCCCCACTGCCAGACACACGTGTGACTGAAGGGGTCATGTCAGCTCCAGGAGCCCTGGAGAGCACATCTGGCCACCCAGAGATGACCTTGCTGGCCAAGACCCTGCCTGGCGGGACTCCCTGTCCTGCCCTCGGCTCACGTTGACATTGGAGATCTTCTCCCAGTCGTGGCTGTCCTGCCGGTTCCCCAACAAGGCTTCTTCCGGAAGCTGGCTGGGGGAAGGGATGGGGCACCGTCAGCCTGGCCCTGCTCGGCCTCTGCTCCCACCGCCTCGTCCCCCGCAGCTGCCTCACTTGATCTCCTGGATGTCCTTCCCTGCCTCCCGGATCTGCTTCTCCAGGGCCTGCCTCTCCGGCTCGCTGGCAGCCTTGCTCTGTTTCTGCTGTAGGTACTCGAGCCTGGAGGGCAGAGAAGGTGCAGTGGGTCACAGATACGGACGGCAGGCCCTGGCGGGGGCAGCGGCAGCACCAGGTGGCTGCTCTGCGCAGCACTGCGCACAGGAGCAGGGATCATGGCAGTGCGCTCCAGGCCCGACCACGACCCACACGGACGAGCTCCTCAGCCTGGGTGTCTCGGCTCCCCCGCGGCACCCGCCTGCCCTGCCCGGGCCGACGCGCCTGGCATGGTGAGGGCTGCACTGTCTGCTGACACACACGACGAACCCTGCGTGCCCGCCCCGGCTCGGCCACACCTCACCCACCAGGCCCAGCCCCAGCCCACTCCGGGCGGAGGCGGTTTCCAGGCTTCCTGCCCTCCCGCGCCCAGCTCATGGCCAGAGACCACTCCTTCGGCTGCACTGTCCCTTCGGCGAAACTGCTGCCCAGAATAGGCGGCGGGCAAACCCAGCTCTTTGCTGGCCCAGAAGAGACCCCACACCACCACGGTGCACCCCAGCTTGGGAGGAGGGGCCCAAAATCACTGTATGATCCTAGCTCCCCCCGACTCAAGAAAAGGGAGCCCACATCGCCAGTGTCCCCAGGCTGCCACCAGCCAGGGAGGAGGAGCCCCATGACACCACGAACCCTAACTTTTCCCCCAGCCTGAGAACCCCACATCCCCGCAGGGCCCCCAGATCCCCTGGCCTGAGAGAAGCACCTCCTGATCATGCCCTTCAAGCTACGAAGCAGCAGGTAGCCCCAAGGACCCCTTTCTTTCTCCCCCAGGAAAACGAGCTTGCGCTCCCAGACAACTGAGCCAGCTGAAAGCTTTCCTCCTGCTTGGCATCTGTCACGTGCGAGCCCCCCACTTGCCACTCAGAGCCTGGCACTCAGTAGGCTTCTTTGCAATAAGTATCTCACGGGACTTCATTGGTTCTGAATACACTACTGCTGCTTCCGCCAAACCCAAACCAGGCACCTGCAAAAATTAATTAAAATCTACCCCCAGATAGGCTTGTTGTGTCAGAGAAAATTCATAATTAAATACTGTCCTTGAAAAAGCTTTGCAACCAACAAGTTCGAGTTCCGCATGGAACTTACGAAACTGATTACGATAACTCCAAAATAAACCGTGATCCAAGTGAGTGCTGAATCTGTACCTTAGGAGTAATTCCTCAAATAAAGTAAACAGATGAACACGGCCACCTTCCCCGGCTGTTCCTGTCCTGATGGCCGGGAAACACTCACCTCTGCCTCTAGACACCCCCGCAGCGGCAGCAGCAGGTGGGGACACCCAGGTCGGGGACAGGGGCCTGCGTCATTGCACCATGTAGCCAGGCCCAAATCAGACGCTCAGGGCCACAACCCCCAGCCCTGCTGCTGCCCCTCCAGGGCTCCGCGAGACCCTGCCACCCTGGCTCGGGGACTTTGGTCTCTAAGGACAGTGGATCGACACAACGCCCCCAGCCAGCATTTACGATGTGGCGGTGGCGGTGGCAGGCAGGGGGCTCTGGATGTGTGATGTGACTCGATCAGCAAACACCGAAAGTGGGCCTCACTGCCCGTGCTTTCAGAGGCGGCAACTGAGGCCAAGAGGTAACAAGACTCCACCCAACTCACACAGCTCCACCATGGCTGCCCCACCGGGCCCAGCACTTTCCCGCGGACCTGCAAACTCCACCTCCTCGGAAAAAGGGAAAGTGCAGAGACGGGTCTCCCGCTGCCGGGTAAGGGAGGAGGATCCACAGAACCCCCGCTCCCCCAAACCGGCTAAGCTTTTCCCACTGCCCGGGGAGGCTGGCTGTTCATGGTCAGCTTACTTCAGGAGCTTGGGCTGCAGCAAGCGCTGCAGGCGGTCGCTCATCACCGACTTCCGGAGCAAGGTCTTCTCCCAGTTCTTCCCTAATGAGAGACAACGGGCGTGCCGCGGTCGGGGTCAGGGGCCACGCGGCGTGTTCCACGGCACAGCCTCACGGTCCCCAGGCAGGAGTGCTAGCTCCAGCTTCCGGGGAGGAAGCCGAGGGCTAAGCAACTTCTCTAGGCCCACAGGAGCAGGTGGCTCTGCCACCAGCGCCTCTTGGCCACGTGCTGCTCCTCCACCCCGGCCAAGCCAATCCCCCCGGGCCGTCCCACGCTCACAGGAGCCCACAGGAGAGAGAGCAGCCTCCCTGGGGAAGGGGCAGGGGCAGTGGGCAAGAGCACGGCCCCGGGGCCCAGCAGACGCTGCGGCCTGGGCTCTTACATTTGGTCACCAGGAGCTGCTCAAAGGACTTAATGCCCTGCGCCGCCTTCTCCCGGGTGTCCTCGTTGGCGGGAGGCCCCTGCCAGAGAACACAGGTATTAAGGCGTGGACAGAAGCGTGCGTACCTCAGGGGTCCAGGCTAGGGAGCAGAGCCCTGGCCCCTGGCCTCCCTGGACACGCGTCCACGGGCAAGGGCGGACACTAACCCTCTGGCTCGCTGCCACGTCACGGGGGCTGCTCTGAGCACTGCCCAGCCCAGCTGAGGGTGCGCCCAACTCCACGTTGGCCCGAGAGGAAGGCACGGGCTGCCTTAGCAAATGCGGACCCTTCCTACCTCCCTGTCTACTCCACAAGGGAAGCACGTGCCAGGGAGGCCATCCCTAGAGCAGAAGGCAGCTCTGCCCCATTCGAGGGAAGCCTTGACTTTCACCACGGGGTGAGAAAGAGAGTTTTAAGGAAGTGAGATATTATTCTGCAGAACCCAAACAAATTCACGACCTCCGGCAGCAGGCTGGGGGGACCAAACCCTCCCGTGGCAAATAGGCCCCCACTCACCACTCCGGTGACCTTGTCCTTGAAGTAGGGTTTCATGAAGTGCCCTATGTACACGTTGGCAGGCAGGCCCTTGCCGCCCTTCGCCTTGGGGCCTTTGGCACCAGCCAGGTCCCACGTGATCTCCTCCTGGGACAGACACAAAGGGAGCGTTCTGGCCAGCTGTAGGTGGGCCACACTGCGGAGACGCAGGACCCCGGCCACTGCCCCTCCCGGGGAGGCCTGGTCAGGCGAGCCTGGGCCCTCTTGGGGTGGGACGCCTGCCCTACCTGCTGCTCCCGGTTCTGGGCCAACAGCACGCTGACCTCCGCGATCTTCTCCCGGATCACCTCCTGGTAGACCATGTTCAGCTGCAGGCAGGTCTCCGGGTCCTCGGGGAGGTTTCTGTCCTTGGTGTCATCTTCTTCGTTGCTGGCGTCACCCCACCTTCCTCCTTCCTGGTCACAGCCAGAAGCCCACGTGAGCAGAGGGGATGGCCACGCCGCCTGCGGCCCCAGGCCGGGCTGCACCACTGAGCACCCTTCAGGAAGCCTCCCCTCCCCGGCCCGCCCAGGGGCCTGACACCTGCTAGGCCTTTGGGAAACACAGCAGGTACCAGCAAGACTACACCCCCCCCAACGGGGCCGAGACCTGACCCGCCAGGGAGGGGCCAGAGGGCGCGAGGTCTGAGTGGACCCCACCACTTTCCAGGGGACTCCCACAAGACCACTTGGGGTGGGGGAGGCTATGCAGGAGCCAGTCGCCTTCCCCAGGCCCGGAAGACACCCCGTTACGTCTGAGCGTTCACAAGGAGCATGCGTCACTCGTCACTGGCAGAACGACAGGGAACGAGAATGCATGGCTGAGGACTAGCAGCACCGCGCCGTCCACAAAGACCAAACGTGGGAATAACCCTCACGCATGGCCAGAGGTGAAAAGCCAAGCAAGCTACGCGCCGGTGCACGCCAGGGCAGGCCTCCCCACACCTGCTGCCCAGAGGGGAAGTGAAAGTCAGCTACAGGTTTTCAAAAAAAACTCTGGACAGACAGAAACGCGGTTCCCAGTGACCAGCGTGGCGATGCACTTCTGCCAGGTGCCACCTGGGGTCCTGCATCGGCATCTTGTTATGGTGGCCCTACCGGGAGGTGCAGAAATTGCCCCCACTGTGCAGACTGGGCGACTGAGGCAGAGGAGGGCGGGACCCGGGCAGCCTTTCAAGTGCAATGTCACACATGAGAGACATGTGCGTAGGGCGCATGCTCAGGGCACACTGGGAGGCTTGGCCGCCGAGCTACGAACGAGCTCGTTTCTGGGGCAAGCGTCCACCTCGATGAGGATGTCTGTGATGCCTGTGGCTTTAATGGAAACCCGCATGGCTTATAATGAAGAGGAGCCACTGTGGGGTGAGGCCCAGACCGGCCGCCCAGGCCCTGGAGGGACGGGGATGGAGAGCTGGCAGCGGCTCCGCCAGGCTGGGCCCTAGTTACCAAGGCTGGGGGTCCAGGAGGGTCAGAGTCCTCGTCAAGCAGCGAATCTGTGGGAAGGTGAGCACAGTGTTAGTGGCAGATGATGGAGAAAGATGCCAGGGGGACCGAGCGGCTATGGTCATGGGTGGCCACAGAGAAGGCCCGACCAGAGGCCTCTGGACTCGGGGGCACGCGCCTGCCTGTGGGGGCCACCATCTTCTGAGGGGCCAGAGCACCGCATGGAAGCCCCACCCCCAATAGCACGGGCCGCGCGCCCTGGACCACTGGGACAGGCTGCACGGATAGCGAGTCACGTCATCCGATGCCAGCTGTCCACAGGGCAGGCAGCGGCCGCGAGGAGGGGAGGCCCCATGGAGAGGGGAGGGGGGCGGGCAAGTGAGAGGCCAAGAGAACGGGCGGAGGAGGAGAGGTGCAGGTGCGGGCGGGCACCCGAGAGATTCGGCCTCAGGGACAAGCTCTGGGCCTGGACGAGGTGGGTGGCAAGGCCGGGGTCGGCCGCAGGCAGGAGGGTCGGCAGGCCGTGAAGCCCAGCCATCGCGGCAGGGGCGGCCCCCTGGGGCCAGGGGAGCGTGGAGGTGGTGTGGGAGGAGTGCGGAGCGGGAGGGCAAGTGCTTCCCTTGTGCTGCCAGCCGGCAGGTCTCAAGGCCAAGGAAGGGGCAGGCGGAAGGCAGGGAGATCTGGCTGGCGGGAGGTGGGCCTGCTCCCAGCAGCACAGTGGCAGCCCGGCAAGGCCGGACGGGCCCCGAGGGCAGACGCCAGCTGTTCTTACCCATATCTACAGAGCTCGTGTGGCATGAGAACTTACCTGCTTCAGAATCCGACTCGAGGCTTGATTCCGACACTTCCCCATTGATGCTCAAGGAGCTGGGATCCAAGATCCTTTCTAGCTCCTCGATCTCCTTTGCTATTTTCTCTCTCTCAGCATCTACATTCATGGCTTCCACCTGCTGCCAAAGCACAAGACGTTGGAAACAAAGAGCATGCGGGAATGCCATCCTCCTTCAGAGACAGCACGTGCCTGGGGGAGACTGGGAAGCCCACCCCAAAGGCGCAAGCCCACCACCAGGTGGCAGGCCTGGGGCTCCTGACCCGGAGCTTGAGGCCCAGGCCCTCAGGGGAGCTCCCAGGCTGCTGCCTGACGCTCTCCCATGGCCATAAGCTCTCCTATGGCCATAAGCGCCTCTCTTTGCCCTGCTGGGGGTGGGGGTGGGGGAGGGGCTGTGGCCACATGACCGTATGCCTGCTCCGGAGCCACGCCCAGTACAGGCAGGGAAGGGGACCGACGCGAAATGGTCCTGATCTCTGCCCTTCCATGACCCAGCCACTGGTGAGTGGTCATCTGGGCATAAAAAACAGAGGAGGGTGGCAAATTCTCCAGAGACAAGGACGAGGCCATGGGCAGTGGGAAACCCAAGCTTTGACCACAGCCTCAGGCCAGCTTGCCCTCCCTCAGGAGAGCTGGACCCCCAGATACAGGCTGACCGCTGACAAGCGCTGATGGCATGGCATCGTGCTCCCTGTGGACAGACAGGGCTTCCGTCTGTCTCTGCTATCCCTCCAGCATTTGGCACGTGACAGTGGCTGACATTAGACAAATAGGTGTTGAAGGAATAGAAACCTTTTTTTTTTTCTTAGAGACTGCTCTTGGAAATCCAAGGGGTGAGAAGCTGGGAAGGGAGTAGGGTAGGAGAATAAAATATTGGCAGGGAAAATTCCAAAGAAACACAGGAGCTTAAAAAAAATCAAAGCAAAATGCTAGCCCCCCCCCCCCGCCCCCCAGCTCCATTCTGGACTCTGGCTCTTACAGCTGCCCAAGGCCAAGGGCTGCAAAAGGGGCACTGGGAATACCACCCAGGGCCCGCGGCGCGCGGCGGCAAGCTACAAGCAGAGGCTTGAGCGCAGGGCCTTCGGGGAGGGGACAGGGATGTGCCTAAACCCACGGGGGTTGTTCCCAGACTCCTGCCACTCTGGGGGCTGCCCATCGAACAAGACAAAGGCACCCGCTGAGAGGGACCCTTCGGGTCTAACAGTGCTATGGGAACTCTGTCTCCCCATGCTAAAGTACAGGACCTCAGAATGCAGCCTTAAAATGTGGAAATAGGGTTGCTGCAGAAGAGATTAGCTAAGAGGAGGACTGACAGAGTAGGGGTCCCCAATCCATTACAGCTGGTGTCCCTATAAGGGAAGACCAGACCGTGTCCGTAGGGGAGAAAGCTGCGTGGCAAAGGAGTGACGCACTTACAAGCTAAGGAACCAAATACTGCTGGCCACTACCAGAGGCTGGACAGGGAAGGCTTGTTGTTCTCCCTCCAGGCCCTGGCTTCTGGGATTTTAAGGCAGTGAGTTTGTGCTGCTGTCACAGCAGCACTAGGACACCCGGGCAGTCTGCGTCACAGTGCTCCTCGTTCTTAGCGGAGGTGCTTTGTTGATATTCGAAATGTTTATAAACCAATCTCAGCCCACAGTCACCCAGACCAGCAGCTCTACCAACAAACTATTGGCAGGCTCAAAGACGCCCTTTCCACCAGGGACAGAGACGAGGGGCTTTCCTTTGGAAGGCCAGCTCTTAAGAGAAAAGGCAACTTGTGTTTTGAAGAGAGCGTTGCTCCCCACCGTCTACCATGTGGACACGCGACAGCAGAAAAGAGGTCAGAGTCACGAGTTCAAGTCCTGAGTCAAGGCTGCTCCCTGGTCACAAATCACAGGCGATTGCCCTCGGCGATGCCCCTCCTGCCGGTCGACGCCGCAGGCAGCCCTGCGCACACCAACCTGCCCCCCAACCCCGAGCGCGGGGAGCAAAAGGGGCCACCCCCAAAGGGCAGCATCCGCAGAGAAGCGGCCCTGGACGGCGGGCAGAGCGCCCCACTCACCCGGCTCCCGGGAGTCCGTCCCGCGCCTCCTCTCCGGGCCAGGCCGCGAAGCCCAAGGAGCCCTCGCCCGCACAGCGCCCGCGGCCGGGGCACCCCGCGCGCCGCCCTCCCGGGCCCCCGCCGCCCTCACCCGCGCCGTCGCGCTCCCCAGCCCGGTCGCGCTCACCGGCCTAGCCCGCCGCCGCCGTCGCCCTGGCGACCCAGACCCGAACTTCCGGCGGCGCCACACGAGCGCCGAGCCCGGAAGTTCCGCCCCCTGCGCGGGGCACGCCGGGAAGGACGGCCGCGGCCGGGCGGAAGCCAGAGCCAGGCGATCCGGCCGGTGCTGCCCCCGCACGGCCGCCCGCGGGATTGCCTCTCGGGCGACCGGGCCGCGCAGTGGTCAGCGCCCCTCCCGGCCCGCCGCCCGCGCTCTCTGGGGCCCCTGGTGGTCTCCTCGGGTCTCGGGGGAGCAGCCCGCGCAGGCGCCTGCCCCCGGGCGCTCGGGGCAGCCAGGGACCGCGGACGAGGCTGCGAGTGAAGCCTTGCAGGCGGCCCCCGGAACCACCTGCCTGGCCACACCTATGAGGGCCTCCAGCCCGGGACCCTGGACGGCTGCCCCAGGGCCCTGCCCTGATTGGGCATTCACCCGTGGGGGCTGACTCCGGAGGGCCGGGCACGCGCTACAGTTCCTGCCTTCTGAGAGCCACAGGGGTGGTGGGTGAGGAGGGCAGCTGCAGTGAAGCTTGGGCCTTCTCGTGGAAGCTGAGGAAGAGATCTGGAATATTCTGAGTCACCGGCGCTAAGGCCCGTTTAGCCCGCGGTTCCCAGCGCTGTGCCTTTGTCAGATCCGTCCAAGCCTTGGGGCAAACCTGTGAAGCACAAACCTCATCCCATTTTACAGGTGGGGAGCCGGTTCCGTGCAGGCAGCCTGGCCCTAGAGCCTTCTCGTACCCCTCCTCCCAGGCCCATAGTGGGGAGACCACCGTGCAAAACAGAGAGGGGCCGGCACGCCAGCAAGCCGAGGAGCTGGGCTTTGGGTGCAAAGAGCTAACGCAGCGAGAGGCTGAGCTCTGGGGAGATCTGAATGGCGAAATGATGGACCGTAGGGCACTCCCTTCTTGGAGTGCGTTCTTGTCCCCAGCACCTGGCCACGGAACTGCCAACGTGGGGTTGGAAGTCCAGAGGCAGAGAGATGTGGTAGTAGAGAAGTCAGGTGTGCGTGGTATCGAGGGCCAGGACAGGAGAACTCTGAGAAGGAAGTTGATTTATTTTGACCGGGCGGACTCGGTGGGCTCCTGTCCTAATAAAAACCGAGCCCCAAATTGAATTTTGGGTTCCCTTTTATGCAGAAAAGATATAAGGGTTGGGAGTTAAATGGTGCTTTTTTGAAAGAAAACAACTTTCCTTGTTAAGTGTTTGTCTGAGTACCAGATAGGTTTTGAGTTAAAGTACCCCCCCATTTCAGGTGAGCTTGAATTAAAATCTCCTCCACATTCTGTCCGGATGCAACTTTGAATATACATTCAGTCTTACATCTTTTTTGAACATTCAAAGCCTGAAGGGCCTATATTACTTATTTGGGTTTCTAGAGACTAGGTACACTTGGATACAATTTTGGATTCACGCACAGGCTCTGTTAACGTTACACAAACATCATCCCCGTGCACTGCTCCTGTAGGCTTCCTACTGCGGAATGCTTCCGCGTACAGCCTAGCGGGGTGACCTTTCCTCTATCCAGCCCACATCCCGCCTGTTTCCCCTGGACCCACCCCACGTCCCTGACTCCCAATGCCAGCTCGTCATTGGACAGAAACCAGTGACCGCACAGCACGTGCTGTGGTCAGTCCCAGACCGAAGCCCCGGAGGCCCCTCCTGCCCCTCAGGCCATATCCACCCGAGGGGTCCCGTCCTGACCTCTGACAAAGCAGCGTAGCTTGTCTGCCTTTATTTTTTTAAGTTTACCATTCAGCAGCTTTTACTACATTGGCAGTATCACACAGCTGCCACCTCCGTCTAATTCCTGAACATTGCCACCACTCCAAATGGAAACTGCACCCACACAGCAGCCACTCCCCGCCCCCAGCTCTGGCAACACTGATTTGCCTTGCGCCTCCATGGCTCTGCCTGCTCTGCACCTGTGGGAATGCCACATGCAGGCTTTGCCCTTTTGTGTCTGGCTTCTTTCGCTCAACATGGCGTCTTCGAGGTTTGTCCGGAACTGCATTCCTTTTTATGGCCAAATAATGTTCCACTGCAGGGATGGTACACACGCTGTTTCTCCACTCATCAGCCGAAGGCATGTGGGTTGTGTCCACCTGTTTGTTACCCGTTCCAGAATGGACGGTGAACATGGTGCACAAGTACCCCCGAGTTTATTACCCAGAGCGGAATTGCTGGGTCCTGTGCTAATCCCATGGTATTTTCTAGTTTTTTTCCCCCTTTAATTGCCATCCTGTTGGGTGGGAAGTTGTGGTCTCTCAAATGACGTTTCTGAAATTTATTTTAATGAAATCGTAGAGCTTTTTCTCTACTACATATGATGTTTTCGGTCATGGGGTTCCCGAGATTTCCCCGTGTTGTGCTGCTGTGGTTCGTTTTCATGATGAGATCATGGTTTCGTTATCCAGTCTTCTTTTGGTGGCCATTTGGATGGTCTCCAGTCTTAGGCTTTGTAGTTTTCATATTATCGATGAATTCCAAAAAGAAATACTGGATTGTTTGCAAACTGGTCTTTTCCTCTGAGTTTATTAGATTTTATTGGATTCAGCAGTTTGCGTAATTAAGTAATCACGTACACCTTTTGTACCAGGAAAGTGTTGCCCCCACCCCTTGGTGGGTGGGACTCACAGATAAAAGGCAGGGCAAAGACAGAGTGGAGGGTTCTTAATGTTGGAGTTTTGATGTTGGAGTTTGATGCTGAAGCCTTAAGCTGGAACCCTGGGGAGAGGAACCCTGAGCCCAGAAAGAAGCAAGACCCCAGAAGGGAGGAACCCGGGAAGCCTGAACCCTCGCAGATCTCGGCAGCCATCTTGCTCCAACACGTGACAATTGACTTTGGGGAGGGAAGTAACTTATGCTTTATGGCCTGGTATCTGTAAGCGCCTACCCCAAATAAATGCCCTTTATAAAAACTAGCCAATTTCGGTATTTTGCATCCGCACCCCTTTGGCTGACTAATACACAAAGCTACAGTAATCAAACCTGTGTGGTACTGGCACTAGGACAAGCATAAAGACCAATGGAATAGAACTGAGAGTGCAGAGATAAACCCAAACGAGTGGCCAAATGAGTTTTCAAGAAAGCCAAGTCCACTAAATTGGGAAAGAACAACTTCTTCAACAGACGGTGCCGGGAAAACTGGCTCCACATGCTAGAGACTGCACGTGGAGGTCTACCTCACACAATATACCAAAAATTAACTAAAAAATGTACCAATGACCTAATTGTAAGAGCTAAAACTATAAAACTTTTGCAAGAAAATGGAAACATCTTCAGGACCTTGTACTAGGAAATAGATTCTTACACTTTACACCAACAGCATAAGCAACAAAAGAAAAAAAATAGATAAAATGGACTTCATCAATTAAACACTTCCATGCTTCTAAGAATGTTATCAAGGAAGTGACAAATCCTATGGAATGGGAGAAAATTTGAAAACCCTATCTCTGATAAGAATTTAATATCTAGGATATATAAAGAACTCCTACAGCTCAACAACAAAAACATAAGCAACTTCACAAAACTGGACAAAGGACTTGAATAGACATTTTTTCAAAAAAGATAGTTAATGGTGCAGTGGGCATCACCATCCCAGAGTCCTCAGGATTGGGAAATGAACTATGGACTGAAGTAAACTTGCTAGCATTCTAACACGGACTTGTGATTCCAGCAAAGGAAGAAACAGCCTTGTGGAGACAGTGATCCATGGATGTTCTGGGGTTAGGGAAAACAGGTATAATAGGGGGGCATTTTCAGGACTTGGGAATCATCCTGAGTGACACCACAATGACAATTACAGGACATTATATATCGGGCCATAACCTACAGAGTCGAATGGGAGAGAGTGTAAACTGCACTGTAAACCATAATCCATGCTTAGTTGCAATGCTCCCAAATGCGTTTACCTACTGCAATGATGGAAGATGTTGCTAATGTGGGAAAACGTGGGAGGTGTGGGGAGTGGGGCATATGGGAATCCCCTATATATTTCTGTAACATTTATGTAATCAAAGTATCTCAAAAAATTTAAAAAAAGGAAAAAAAATCTCTAAACAATAACCTAACTTTATACTTACAGGATCAAGAAAAACAAATAAACCCAAAGCTGGCAGAGGGAAGGAAAAATCAGAATGGAGATAAAGGAAAGAGAACAGAAAATCAAGAAAAATAAAAGTTGATTCTCTGAAAAGATCAACAAAATTGACAAATTTTTAGCTAGACCGACAGAAAAAGAGGAGACTCAAATCACTAAAATCAGAAATATAAGTGGGGGCATCACTCCCAACCTCACAGAAATTAAAAAAAACAAAACCCTACTATGGTGTATTGTCTGCCAACACACTGGGTAACCAGGCAGAGCAGGGGTGGTGGCCTGAAGCTAGCTGTGCGCACCCCAGAAAAACAGGTTCTGAAATCTAATCCACCCCTGCGGGTGTGACCCCCTGTACTGCAAGTAGGGCCTTTTGATGATAGTACTTTATTCAGGACGGGACTGAATCCTATTAAGAGTCCTCTTCCCTTATAAAGGAACGAAATTCAGACAAATGAGAGAAAGCCACAGAAGCAAGAAGCAGAAATCAACAAAACCCAGAAGAGGAGCGAGAGGCCAGCAGGTGCGGCCGCCCATGTGCCTGACCACGTGACGGGTGCTAAGGATTGCCGACAGCTGGTCTTGGGGAAGAAAGCACTACCCTGATGACGTCTGGAGCTGTACATTTTCCCAGCCTCAAAACCATGAGCGAATACGTTCCTGCTGTTCAACCCGACCCATTTCAAGGGAAGTGCTTTGAGCAGCCTAGGAAACTAAAAGATGGGCAAACTCCTAGAAGCACACAAACCACCTACACTGACTCAAGTAACCAGGGAATCACCGCAGACCTGTAACCAGGAGAGTGAGCCAGTCATCAAAAACTTCTCAACCAAGAGAAGTCCAAGACCAGATGGCTTCACTGCTCAGTTCCACCAAACATTTAAGAAGACTCAACACTAGTCCTTCTCAAACTCCTTCAAAACACGGAAGAGGAGGGATTATTTCCAAACTCATACTATGAGGCAAGCTTTACCCTGATACCAAGGTCGGACAAAGATACCACAAGAAAAAACTACAAGTCAGTATCCCTTTTGAATATAGATGCAAAAACCCACAACTGCATAGTAACAAACTGAAGTCAGTAGCATGGTGAAAGGATTATACACCATGACCAAGTAGGAAATATCCCTGGAATTCAAGGGTGGTTCAACATACTGAAAATCAATCAACATACTACACTAGATAAATAGAATAAAGAATAAAAAAGCCCACACATGATTATCTCAATTGATGCAGAAAAGGCGTTTGACAAAAATCCAACACCCTTTTTTTAAAAAAAATATTTATTATTATTTTTTAATTACATTAAAAAAAAAATATGAGGTCCCATTCAACCCCACCGCCCCCGCCCCCCACTCCCCCCACAGCAACACTCTCTCCCATCATCGTGATACATCCATTGCACCTGGTAAGTTCATCTCTGAGCATCACTGCACCCCATAGTCAATGGTCCACATCATAGCCCAGACTCTCTCACGTTCCATCCAGTGGGCCCTGGGGGGATCTACAGTGTCCCGTAATTGTCCGTGAAGCACTATCCAGGACAACTCCACGTCCCGAAAACGCCTCCACATCTCATCTCTTCCTCCCGTTCCCCACACCCAGCAGCCCCCATGGCTACTGTTCCCACACCCATTTCACATTTCCTCTGTGGACATTGGATTGGTTGTGTCCATTGCACACCTATGTCAAGTGAGGGCTTAGATTCCACATGGGTACTGGATGCACTCTTCCCGCTTCTAGTTGTAGACACTCTAGGCTCCATGTTGTGGTGGTTGACCTTCAACTCCATGTTAGCTGAGTGGAGTAAGTCCAATAAGTCAAAGTGTAGGAGCTGAAGTCTGTTGAGGCTCTGGGCCTGGGTGTCATATTATCAGTCCAGAGATTCAAATCCCCTACATATATCTTAAACTCAGCACCAACTACAATTCCAATAAAGTAGCATGCAAGTCTTGTGAAAAGAGATCCCCTCTGAGTCCATTTCCATCACGCAGAAACACCAGCTCCAAAGAAGGGCCATCTGTCATGGCAGTGAACCCCTTCTGCCATGACCATAGAACCCGTGGGTCTCTTTATCCCTCAAAAGAACCAATACCTGGGGTTGTATCTACCTTATCTGTCTCTTAGACTCTGTTCAGTTGTACATAGGGGTATTCCTTCTGACAACCTCCAGACTCTTTTTTAGAGACTCACAGCCTTATAATCTCATTTCTCCTTTCCATTTCCCCCTTACATTAGGTCAAACCGCTTCCCGAAGTCATGTTATTATATGTAGACAGGTATATTCTGCTGTTCCGCATTGAATCTTTAATTCAAGGTCATTTTCTAGTTGCTTCTTCAGCTGGTATGTGGTAGTGATCCCTCGGTGCCAGGGAGGCTCATCCCCGGGCAACACCCTTTTCATGATAAAAACATTCAATAAACTAAGAGTAGAAGGGGACTTCCTTAATAAGTGGTATACATCAAAAACCCACACCTAACGTCATACACAATGGTGAAAACCAAAAACTTTTCCCACAAGATCAGGAATGAGACGAGGATGCCACTGTCACTTCTCTTCCACACAGTAATAGAAGTTCTAGTCAGAGCAATCAGGCAAGAAAAAGAAATTTAAAAAACATCCAAATTGGAAAAGAAGTAGAATTATCTGTTTCCAGATGACATAATTTATATGGAGAAAATCCTAAGACTCCACAAAAAAACTCTGTTAGGGCAAATAAATAAACGTAGCAAAGTCGTAGGATACCAAATTAACGTGCAAAAATAAGTTGTATTTCTATACATTGGCAAAGAAAAATCTGAAAAGGAAATTAAGAAAACAATTCCATTTACAATAGCATCCAAAAGAATAGAATATCTAGAAACAAATTTAACCAAGGACATGAAAAATCTGTACAATGAAAACTGCAAAATATTGCTGAAAAAAATTAGACCTAAATAAATGGAAAGACATATATTTTCATGGGTGGGAAAACTTACTGTTAAGATGACAACACTACTCAAAGTGATAAATGTATTCAATGCAATCCCTATCAAAATCCCAGTGACTTTTTTTCCGTTTTTAGAAATGGAAAAGCAGGTGCTCAGATTTACATGGAATTTCAAGGGACTCTGTACGGCCTCAGTGATCTTGATAGAGAGCAGAGCTGAAGGACTCACACTTCCTGGACATCAGAAACTCACTATAAAGCTACAGTAATCAAGAGCGTGGCGCTGGGAAGCGGGTATGGCTCGCGTGACTGAGCTCCTGCATACCACCCAGGAGGTTCCAGTTTGGCCTGGCACCTCCTGAAGATGAGCAAGACAGTGAGCTCACGTGATGGGCTGGCACAGTGAGCTGACGCAAGAAGAGACACAAGGAAGAAAACATAAGGAAAGATACAACAAAGCAGGGAGTGGAGGTGGCTCGAGTGCTTAGGCACCTCCCTCCCATATGGGAGGTCCTAGGTTCAGTTCCTGGTTCCTCCTAAAAGGAAGACAAACACACAGAAAGTACAAACAAGGGGGGGCGGGGACGGGGAATGAATAAATAAATCTTTAAAAAAAAAGTGTGGCACTGGCACAGGAACAGACACATAGGCCAATGGGCTGAACTAGAAAGCCCAAAAATGGTGAACTGATTTCAAACTAGTGTGCAAAGTCCATTCAATAGGGAAAGTCTTCCACAAAGGGTCCTGGGCAACTGGGTATCCACATGCAAAAAACAAAGATGGACCTTTATCTTTTACGACATACAAGAATTAAATAAAGGGAAACGGACTTTGGCCCAGTGGTTAGGGCGTCCCTCTACCATATGGGAGGTCCGCGGTTCAAACCCCGGGCCTCCTTGACCCGTGTGGAGCTGGCCATGCGCAGTGCTGATGCGCGCAAGGAGTGCCCTGCCACGCAGGGGTGTCCCCCGCGTAGGGGAGCCCCACGCGCAAGGAGTGCGCCCGTGAGGAAAGCCGCCCAGCGTGAAAAGAAAGTGCAGCCTGCCCAGGAATGGCGCCGCCCACACTTCCCGTGCTGCTGACGACAACAGAAGCGGACAAAGAAACAAGACGCAGCAAATAGACACCAAGAACAGACAACCAGGGGAGGGGGGGAAATTAAATAAATAAATAAATCTTTAAAAAAAAAAAAAAAAAAGAATTAAATAAAAATGGATCAATGCCTAAATATAAGGGCTAAACCCGTGCAACTGTCAGAAGAATAGAGGAATACCTATATGACCTCAGACTTGGCAATGGTTTAAGTATAATGCCAAAAGCACAGGAACCAAAGGAAAACAATTAATTAAATTTCATAGAAACTAAAAACTTGCATATCAAAAGAGTATCAAAATAGTGAAGAAATGATCCACAGAATGGGAGAAAATGTTTGCAAATATATTTCTACAGGTTTACTACCCAAAATACCTAAAGAAATCTACGGCTCAACAAAAAAGACAACCCAATGAAAAACTGGGCAAAGAACCTGCAGAGACGTTTCTCCAAACAAGATGTGCAGACGGCCAGAGCACCGGAGAGCTGCTGGGCGTGTTACTCACTGGACACGCGGCTCAAAACCACGAGGGGAGCAACGTGGCTCAAGTGGTTAACGCTGGCTCCCCACAGGGGAGGTCCTGGGTCTGGTTCCTCGTGCCAAAGAAAAATCCAAAAACAAGCAAACGAAACAAATGAGAAAAGCTACCTTGGGAGCTGCTGGGGCTCAGTGCCTGAGCGCTGGCTCCCCACGTACGAGGTCCCGGGTTCAATGCCCGGCCCCAGGACCTTAGCAAAACCAAACCAAACCTACAGCGAGATCCCTTTACTGAAAAACAGAAAATAACCAGGGCCGGCAAGGATGCAGGGAGATAGGGAGCCTTGCACATTGTTGGTTGGAATGTAAAATGGTGCAGCCAGTGGGAGAGTTTGGCTGTTCCTCTGAAAAGTTAACACAGGACTACCATATGACCCTGCATTCCCACTTGTAGGTACGCACCGAGAGAACTGTTGAGTGGGGCCTTGGACGGATTTGTGTACACCCATGTTCCTAGCAGTGCTTCTCATGAGTCAAGGTGGAAGCAACCCACCTGCCCATCAACAGGTGAATGGACATGGCGTGTGCGTACAACAGAATACTGTTCAGTCATAGAAAGCGCCGAGGACTGATAGTTGCTACCTTGAAAACATTGCACCAAAAGAAGGAAACCAGACACAGGAGCTCCGTATTGGACGATTCCATTTCCAGGAAATGTCTAGAATAGGGAATCTACGGAGACACTGCAGACTGGCAGCAGCCAGGGGCTGCGGTGAGGGGCAGTGGGGGATGGCTGTTTAATGGACGCAGGGTTTCTTTTGGGGGTGATAAAAATTAGATCTGTAATTAGATAGTGGTGCCAATTACACCACATAATACCCATGAAATACCACTGACTTGTACTTTTATATGGTAAATTTCATAGTATGCAAATTCAATTAAAAAAAAAAAAGTAAAAAAATTAAAAACGCAACATGTCAGACAAGGCTCCCAGGCTAGAATTCAACCTGCCCAAGTCCAAAACGTGCACCTGCAACTGCCGTGCTGCCCAGCGTGCTGGCTGCCATGGCCCAGCCCCGGGCAGGGGCCACCCTGCACCTGACCCCACAGGACGGGGCTCAGCGGCCAGCACTAAGCCCCGGGTGTGGCAAGAGGCACGCCCTGGCGCCTGAGGACAGCAGCACGGTTCTCAAGCACAAAGAAAAGACAAAGGGGACAGTGTACATGAATGTTAGAATTTATTAAGACAACTGTTGACTCAACAGGAGGAAGCAGACAGTTGCGTAGGGACACAGTGGAACCAGTGAAGGTGCGCAGCGCGTGGTCCGCCTTGCCAGGCCATCAGCGCGCTCAGAAAGGCACAGGTGCCCGCAGGCCTCGAGCTGACCGGGAAGGGCTGACGCTGAATTCCTAAGTTCTAACTGTCACTGCACAAAACGCCACTTGAAGACCTGATCAGTCCTCCCCAGCCAAAAGAAGATTCTTGACTATGAAAACCTCTACAGAGGTACGCTTAAGCAGCTTCACAGCGTGGATCCCTTGTGACCTGGCCCCCACGGGGAAGAGGGTAGCAGCAGACGCCATGGGCCTCAAGCCCCCCGAGCTGCAGCCTGCGGGCGCCACGCCTGGAAGGCCGGGAGGCGGCTGGCAGCCAGAGACGCCAAGCGGGCGGGAAAAGGCATCCCCCGCGTGGGCCGGTTCTTTGGGTTACTGCTCACTTACTGTTTGTGTCCACTTATCAAAATAATGGAAAGCACTTATTTGGAATTGCTATTTTCATGTTCAGTAATTTTTAAAAAATCACTGGCCTTTATAAAATTTCTTTCAAGAGCTTATTACAGTCCATAAAATAGCAGCTCCCATACGTGGCTGCCCCAGGTCGCAACTGGCTAACAATACTGTTTTGGGTCATGAAATTAGTATCTCATGATAAATACCTTTACTACAGGGGAAGATCGTGTGTTTAAAAACACAACTGCGTTTTCAAACAAAGGAAGTAGTGTTTCCAGGGTGTAAACAGTTTTAGGCTGGAGCATTTCAGGGATCTCAAGACTCCTCCTCTTCCTCCTCCTCCTCTTTAATTTCAGAAATTCTGTCTATAGACTTGAGGATTTCAACGACGAGATTCAACGTTTCTGCTCCAGAAACCAGCTGCCTGAAATGAAGACACAGATGTTAGGAGCTGCAGAGGCACGAGCGCCAAGCAAGGCCGCCAGGGGCGTGCAGGCTCCCTCCACGGGCGCTCCTGGGCCCCGAGGGCAGAGCGGGCCCGCCCCTCGGAGGCTGGCATCGCCTTCTGTGCCCATCACTGGACTAACTGCCTTCTAGAACATGCTTTTCAAGACAGGAAACACAGTTCCTCTTAATTCAGAACTTAGGTGTCTTGTACGGAGTTGGGGTTCGAATCTGCCCGCGTTCAAGCCCACACCTCCCAGGTAAGGATAACGGCCCCAGCAGAGGGCAGGAAAGCCTGCTGGTGTGCACACTGCCCAGGAGAGCCAGGGCCAGTGCGGTCCGAGGGGGACGCTGCCCTGGCACCAGCAGCCCAGCCACCCACCCCAGCTGCCCGAGGGCCGCCTGCCGCTCCCCTGCAGCTCACCTGATGGACGCGTGCGCGCTGTTCATGACGACGTGGAGGTTCTGCAAGGCCGCGTCTGTGTTCTGCCTCACCACCGTCAGGCTGGCCCCCTGCCCCGACCGCAGGGCCTCGTTCTCTTGCTGGACGTTAGAGATCTGCGCCTGGGGAGGGCGGGGGGGGGGCGCCCGTCAGAGCAGGGACACCCCTGGCCTCGGCGTGCACGTTTTCATGGAAGGGGAGCGAGGGGGAGGAAGGGAGGAGCGAGGAGAGGGGGCCTCCCGCTTCCACCTTCCGAGCTCCGCCACGCTCGCCAGGCTCGGCACCTGGAGCTGCAGGCCGGGGCAGCCCCGCAGGCGGACCCCACTCTAGGCCATCGACCCCCCCACTTGTTAAGGAAAAGGAACAGGCTAAGGTCTTTGGTGGTTTCTTTTTAAAGGAGGTTCTGGGGATCGAACCCGGGAGCTCGTACAAGCCGAGCCGCTCCTCATGGAGCGCTCCCGCGGTCCTGACTTCGAGGGCCCCGCCTGCGAGGAGCTAGGGGGGTCGGGACACCCGCCAGCCCGCTGCGGCTTGCTCCCCCCAGCTCTTCCCGGACTCCCTTCTAGCCACGTTTCTGACTACACAAGCCAAAGGAAAACACTGAAGACCTTTTCCTGCGGATTACCTGGAGCAAGCTTATTTCCTGTTTCAGTTTCAGGACGTGATTTTCCGCCTTCACAGCCCGTTTCTGTTACCCCAAAAAATAAAACCAAGAAGGATCACTGACAGGGTAACATCAACCCAGGACACTCCCATGACGCTGTGGAGAGGGAGACGACCCGGGTGCTCTGCACCTGCCCAGGTCCCTTCTCCCTCCCCTGGCTCTGCTGCTCGCCCTCCAAAGGCAGGAGCTCTGGCCCCTCTGCGCACGAGGACTCTCGGACCCCCCCAGACCTCGGGAGTGGGAGGAAACCCCACCCGGTGATAGGCTAGCTCACAGACAGGCCGCCATCAGCCCTTGCTCGAGCAGTGCGCACTGAGGTGCCACAGCAGCGCCAGGCTGCCCCCACCTGGCCGGCGGAGGGCTTCTTGCCAGCCCCACTCCCTCAGGCCGCCATGGCTCTGATGAGACATAAAAACGTCCTTCGGGGAAACGGACTTGGCCCAGTGGTTAGGGCGTCCGTCTACCACATGGGAGGTCCGCGGTTCAAACCCCGGGCCTCCTTGACCGTGTGGAGCTGGCCCACGCGCAGTGCTGATGTGTGCAAGAAGTGCCCTGCCATGCAGGGGTGTCCCCCGTGTAGGGGAGCCCCACGCGCAAGGAGTGCACCCCATAAGGAGAGCCGCCCAGCGCCAAAGAAATTGCAGCCTGCCCAGGAATGGTGCTGCCCACACTTCTGTGCCGCTGACGACATCAGAAGCGGACAAAGAAACAAGACGCAGCAAACAGATACAGAGAACAGACTACCGGGGGAGAGGGGGGAATTAAATAAATAAAGAAATCTTAAAAAAAAAAAAATTAAAAAACAAAACAAAACAAAACAAAAAAAAACGCCCTTCGTACGGTCATCAGCTCGAGGTTCTGCTCCACCTGCTGGACCACCGACTCCAGGTCCCGGTAGTCGCGCTCCTCCTTCAGCATCTTTGCTTCTAGTTTCCGCTCCAGCGTCCTCACCCTCGGGAAAGGAGAAACGGCGGTGAGCGATCTGGGGACCAGGCCTGAGAACCAGGCCCGAGAGCACTTCCAGAAAGCGCTGTGGCTACTTAGACGTCGGCCGAGTGCACGTGACAGACAGAGGCGGGGCGGCCGCGCTCAACGTAGGGCACAAGGGGACGCTGCCCGCAGCTTTCTAGCACTAACGCAAAGTCTGGGTGATGTGGGTCTAAGTTTGACGTGAACTTTCACCCAGAACAGAGAAAGGTGCTGGCTGCGGAGGCTTGACTCGGCAGGGCTCGGGCTACACCACCGCTGTTTAGAGACCAGCTCCTTCGAGTGCCAGGTTTTCCCAACTGCATCCCTCACTAAAGTCTTACATACATTTCTGTTTGAGTTTCAGAGAAGCTCTGAACCTCATTCAGCTTTCTTCTTAGCTTAGAATTTTCATCTTTCAGCTGTAGAGAAAGAAAATCCTTATTAGAAACTTGGAATGCCTCGCTCAGAAGGGGCCTGCATTGCTGGTTCTGCTCTACACCTGTGGGTGACAAACGGAAGGCACCGCGCCAACGAGCAGACAGCCTACAGCACGCTCCCCAGGAAGGGCTGTGAAAACAGCAGCCTCTGCCTGAGTCCTGAGGGCCCGTGCTCGCAGACCCCACTTATACCCACACCCTGTCACTTGTTTCCTTTTCCAGGTGATTATAATTAAAAGTTGTTTTTTTTTTTCCACTCAACATTTCCTAAGAAGGCCCAGAGCAGATGGCTCTACTGACCCTTTCTCTCAACTTTGCTCCCATCGTGCCTGAGAAGCACCACACCCAAGAAGTCTGCCCAGTACTTTTCACCCAGTTACGTTCGTGGGTATAACTGAAGTCAACCTGGGAGGCGAGCTCTCCGCAGGAAAATTCTACAAGAGACTTCAAGACCACAGATGCTCTTGTCCTTCCTGTCAAAACCCTCGGCCGTCTAGGAAGTGCTTCCTCTGAGATGAGCTGCTCCGACACGTGCCATTTATCGGGAGCAGTTACAAGGAGGCGACACACACCCTGCCCTCACTTACTGCTTCGTAACTTATCTGCAGCGTCCGGAGGTGCCTGTCTCCCACAGACTCTCCGTGGGCTGTGGACTCTGCGTCGGGGCTGCTGGCTGGAGACCCTGGAGAAGCCTGTGCCTCGGTGTCGCTCAGAGTCCACGCAGGGAGGGACTCGGGCCCCGCCAGCTCTGACGGGCTGGAGAAGAAGGACATGTACGTGCTGCAGGGCGAGGTGCTGGCTGCGGCCCGCAGGGAGTGCGTCTGCTCCACGGCTGAGGGCAAGTAGGCCCCGTGCCACCCATCGTCCTCGTCCTCATCCTCGTCCAGGAGGTCGCCGGCTCCTGTTGGGTCTTTGAAAAATGGCTGCGGGTACTCCAGGCCATACCCCACGGTCTGGGTGGCGGGGGAGCTGTGTTCGAGCCCCAGGGAGTGCCTCGTGGCTTCCTAAAGAAAAAGGGGGGATGCAGAGCCTCTCACTAAGTGGCAAGGCGGCACCGGCTTACGTGTTCAACGTCGAGACACAAATCAGGGCTTCGCCTTGTCCACTGGAAAGAGGAACCCAGGAGGGACCAGACAGCTTTGCTCAGCGCCACAGCACCCTACAGGCACTAACGCCTCGGCTGCGCCTCTTGACACGGGCACCGCCTCCCCCAAAGGGCACCGCCAGCCAGAAAAAAGGCGTTCTCCGATGGCCTTTTCTGTCTGCAGGCAGGAAACACCTCGAGACCTACCTTGGCATAAACCCTGTTGTTGCTGGTGTCCTCTTTTGACAAGTGGAGATTCTTGCTTTTCAGAAACTCTTTAAAGGAGAATGGGTTTGCCTCTTCCAGATCTTCAAGTTTATCATCTGAAACGATGAAAACGCGGGGTAAAGCAATCGTCTGGCCTGTGCCGTTGGTTCAAGGGGCCTTCCTGTTAGCCTCTTCCTGGAGCTCAAGCACGCCTGGAACCTGGAGCACGCTGCCCCACGCACAGTAACGCAGGCGACACCAGACACGAGGGGCCGGGCAGCAGGCGGGCAATCCCGCAGCGCCATCCCGCCTCCTCAGTTCCACTCCTTCCCTCCCTCGACCTCCTCGGTGCCCACCGGGCTGCACGCTCCACCACCTGGGGACGGGGATGCTGCCGCTGCCTCCCCTGGCCTACGCTAATCGGCGTGGGTGCAACCTGGGCGCCGGCTGAAAGGCGCCTCAGGCACGCCACGTGTGGGGATCACTGCTCCGTCACCCTTCCTGTCTAGGTAACGCCTGCTGCTTGTCTCACTGCTCCCTTGCCTTCCCAGGTGTCTCCCACACCCCCACATGCCTGACCAGCCGCACTGTAGCAGAGCATCAACCTTGGGCCAAGCACTGTTATACCAGTGCCTTTGGCCCTGGTCCCACTGTCCCCTCATGCCACCTGGGCGTCACTCTCCACCCTACCTGACATTCAGGGCTCCTTTCTGCCCCCCAAACCGCAGATTTTCCTGCCCTTGCACTTCCTCCTTTCCCCCATCCTGGGGCCAGGACCGCCTCTTCCGGGTGATCCCACCTGCTCCTCTGGGCTCCTGGTACACCACCCATTTCACATCAAGACAACACCCTGCACCTAGCATATGCTTACACTAGCCTTGGACAGAGAGAAAAAGAAAGGATTACCGAACTACTCTACCTCCAAAACGGGTCTCGTGAGCTCCTGATGGACCTTGCTTAGTCCATTTCCCCTTTCCATAGCCACAATCTGCAAAGAGACATTGTCACCCCACTGTGACTGCCAGGCCCGTCACACTCGTGAACGGACATCTTGCCGTCTTGACGCGGAGTCTCTTCTGCAGTGTTCTCACCCCCCTGGGAGCTTTTTAAAAACAGAAGCCCAGGGCCCTGGCCCTGCAGATTCTGACCTCCACTGGCCTCGGGGGGCCCTGGCATCTAACTTTTTAAAAATACATTTTAGTTATTGTTTAATTTACCCCCCACCTCTCGCCCAGATGGTTCTCTTCTTCTGCCTGTTGTCTGCTTGTCTTCCTGGCACCTAATTTTAAAAACGTTCTCCAGTGGATGGACTCTGAGTGGGGTCCAGCACAATGCTGCTCTGTCTTGTGCATGTCCCCGCCCATGTCTCTGTGCTGCCACTAGCTACTCAGACCCTAACATCATCACCTTCGGCCTGCCCCCCAGTCCCATCTAAACTCGCTGTACCCCTCGCCCCACGTCGGGCAGTGCAGCTGCTTGGGAGGTAGGGTGAGCTAGGTCTCCGCCCTCCCAGCTGTGGAGACGGACTGGATCACTGACTTGCAGGCACGGCCTAATGGACAGAGGCCACCTTGGCCCTCCACCTGGAGGAACCAGGTGGCCTCCCGTTCTCCCACTGGTTGAACCTCCCATACGGCACCCACCCTTCTGGATTGGGACTGTATCTAGGTTGGTCTCCCCAAACTAGACTGTGAGCTCCTAGGGGTCAGAGGTCATCCTTCACCTTTGAAATCCCAGAGTGCGGCTCACAGCCACAGCCCCTTGTTGAGTAAATGGGTGAACCTACGTAGGATGTGGTGGAGGTACCTGAGGCCGGCGCCCTTTACTCTCACCTGTGTCTCCCACCGAAGCTAGCACCGGACTGGGCACATAACACATAAACGTCGGCCGAATGCCTAAGAAGTGGGAGTCCAGGCCCCTGCACTGGGGGCGCTCACAGTCTAGCTGGGGGAGACAAGACCGGCGCTCATAGAACGCAGGAGCTGTAAGCAACAATGAGAGCGCCCTTACCGGGGGCGGGCGCTGCCCCGGAGCGCGACTCTATGAGGTCAGCGGGTTCTGCTACCCCAGGAGCGAGGGCGCGCCGCGAATCACAGGGAGAACAGGCTCGAACCGGCCGTGGACCCCCGGCGGGCACTCGGGGCGCAGCGTGACAGCCCTGGGGGTTCCGGGGTCCCCTGGCCGGTCCCCCCTGCCCGACCAGGCCGGTTTTCATCCCCGAGGCCCCCGCCCCCGGCGCCTGCCCGGCCCCGCTCACCGTCGGGAATGACGAGGCTCCGGGCTCGGGAGAGCGGGGTGACGCCCGGGCGGCGCGCGTAGCCCGACATCCCCGCGGGCCCGGCCCTGCCTAGCCCGGCAGCGGCGGCTCCATGGCCCCGGCTCCGTGCGGGCCGCGGCCCGTGTCGCCCGCCCCAGTCGCCCGCCGCTCGGCCGCCGCCGCCCCTTCGTGCCGCTCGCCGCTGCTTCCGCTCCGACCACCGGAAGCGCGCGGCGGAAGCGCGCGAGCCGGCTGGGCGGGGCGCCGGCGGAGGCGGAAGTGACGGCAGAAGCGGTGGGCGGAGGCACAAGATGGCGGCCGTGGCGGCGACAGCGACGCGGCTGTTGCGGGTCTCGAGTTCGTGGGGCCGCTCGCGGCTGAGGTGAGCCGAAGGCGGGCCGCGACTCGGACCGCGGCCGGAGCAGCTCGAGTCCCCGCGGCGGCTGCGCTTCGGGTCTCCCTGCGTCCCGCTTCGGCGCCGGCTGAATGGGCTCGGCCTGGGAGACGCCGGCTTCGTCCCCGAGGCGACCGGCGCACTTTCCCGCCTTGCACCTCGAGCCCGGGCCCCTGGGTCCAACCGCTCGGACTCTGCGCCGCTCCTGGGTCCTCTCCCGCCCTCACCCCGCGGGCCGACGGGGCTTGCCCGCGGGCTTGCCATCCCTGCCTTGCCCGTTTCCTGCGGCGTGCTGCTCTTTAGAGGCCGGGCCAGCGGGGAACCTCCTCTCCTTTAGCCTCCGATCCGGGGTTCTGCTGCCACCAGTCTCTGTCTTTGATCACTGTGCTGTACACGCTCCCCTGTTGGTAACTGACCCTCTCCCTGTCCTCCCGCCCCCGCCCCTCGCCCCCCCCCCCCCCCCCCGCGCCCCCGCGGCCCCGCGGCCCCGCGGCCCCGCCAGCCTTTTCCCCACGCTGGCACAGTCACGCCGGCAACAGCTCTGTGTGGACCACCTATTATATGCCAAGCACGTGTTAGGCGCAGGGGTCCAGCGGTGAGCCGCAGGGTCGCTGTCCTCCGCGTGGAGGGAACAAAGTGTCTGCCTCGCGTGTGAGTGCTTTGAAGTAAAGAAGCAGCACTCAGTGGCAGATACTGAGCAGGAGAGACTGACTTTAGATAGAATGATCCGTCACGGCTTCTCTGAGGAGGAGACATTTAGGCCACGAGATAAAGGAAGAAGGAGGGGGCAGCCCTGTGGACAGTAGGCAGGAGCAAGGCAGGCAGACCCTGGGACAGTGAGAGTGTTCCTAAAAGAGCAATATGACTGGAACCGGGCGGGGGGGGGGGCGGTTAGGAGGTGGGTTTGGAGAAGGGGCCAAAGGCTGGATCCTGCAGGGCCTCCCTGGCCAGGGTAAGGAAGGCGGCTTCTGTGCAGAGTTCAGTGAGGCTGTGGAGATCAGCCCTTCTAAGTGCTTTACATTTACCAGTTTATTTGCCTTGGGTCCCGTGGCTGAGCCAGGATTTGTACTGAGGCATGGTGCCCTTGACCACCCTGTGTTCTCCCTCAGGGGATCTGCAGCTGTGTGTGAGTGGCCACCACAGGTGTGGTGGTCTGAGTCTTCTGTAACTGCGCCAGTTTCTCTGCCGTAGGTTCGGAGCCCCCGCATACCGACAGTTCAGCAGTGGCGGTGCCTGTCCCAGCATCCCCCTCACTTCTCCCCTACCTGGAGTTCCCAAGCCTGTTTTTGCTTCAGTTGATGGACAGGAAAAGTTTGAAACCAAAGTTACCACACTGGATAATGGGCTTCGTGTGGCATCCCAAAATAAGTTTGGACAATTTTGTACAGTTGGAAGTAAGTACTGTTGGTTGTGTTGTGGGCAGTCTTTCGTTTTAGCAGGTGTACAGTTCAGTTGACGTTTAGTTGTAGTTACTATATATCAACTGAATTGCATCATAAGTGAAAGCATATTATGAAATCTCAAAGCTTAGTAATCAAAATATGAACAGTGGTTACTGAGGGTGGTGGCATTTAGGATGGGTCTCTCCCTTCTACCTTTCTGTAATTCTGAAGAACTCTGGCACAGATACATATATCTTATCATTAGGAAAAGGAAAAATAAGTATTAAGTCTTTCTTAAGAAATTTGCTGAGGTATAATTGGCATATTACCCACACCTGTCTAAAGTATATAGTTGAGTAATTTTTGGTGTGTGTATGACCTGTGACACCATCATGATAATCAGGACAGTGACCATATCCATCCACTCCTATAGTTAAATACGGTTATTAAGCCCTTTCACAATATAGATTTCTGTTGATGAAATCTTCTGTTTTGAACATTTGATTTAACTTAACCAATTTTCCTTTTTATTACCAGTTCTTATTAACTCAGGGTCAAGATATGAAGCTAAATATCTGAGTGGAATTGCTCACTTTTTGGAAAAATTGGCATTTTCGGTCAGTGTCTATTTTATGATTTTTTCTGAGGCTATACTTGGGAAGAACCTTTGAAGTTTTTTTTTACGATAGTTTTCATTTTAATAAATGATTATATTTCTAAGTTGATACTATTAAAAAAAGTTGTAATAGATAATTTGATTATTTTCATGTGTTTTGAAAGTGAAAGTAAGTTTTCTTCTTAAAAACTGTGTTTTGCGTTACTTATTTAGGGTTTCTTATTTATTTCCACTAGTCTACCGCTCGATTTGACAGCAAAGATGAAATTCTGCTTACCTTGGAAAAGCATGGCGGTATTTGTGACTGCCAGACGTCAAGGTACAACACCTACCCCATGAAAGCGTCTTTTGCCTCCACGGTGAACTGCCTTCCTCCTGGGCCGGAATGCCCCTGAGCACACTGTCAGAGAAGCCTGGAGGCGGACAGTGAGAAAGCTCTGAGCTGGGTGGGCCGATGGAGCACTGGGTGGGCAGGGGGCCTGGAGCTGGGAGGGCAGTGGTCTGATGGGGGACAGCCAGAGGCTGTGCATGGGTGGAGAGCAGACCCTGGGGTGGCTGTGGCCAGGGCAGGTGGGCCTTTGCAGGCCAGGTGTGGTGCCCGGCAGAGAGCCCTGACAGGGCAGTAGGACTGTGGTCGGCCCCCGGTCATGTGGATTATTTCAGTCTGAATGCTTTGTTGTAGCTTTTTTTTTTTTAGAGGTACTGGGGATTGAATGGGGACTTTGTACATGCGAAGCAGGCACCCACCCACTGAGCTGCACTCACTCTGCTGTCAGAGTTTTTTTTGCACACAAAGAATTAACATATGAAAGACATGTTGAGTGGTCAGAACTGAAGTTAGCTGGGGGTGATCCAATCACCTTTTTAAACAGGTTTGTTCAAAACCCTGGGGCCCCACTGCCCTGCCCAGCCCTAGTCCTCCTCTTGGTGAGCCACGTCTGCACCTCTGGGCAGCTCACTCACTCAGAGCAAGCCTCCGTTCCATTCCTGATCTCCCACCTTCCTCCCCGACCTGGTCCTGCAGTGATACTGAGAATGGCCTCCTCCCCTAGAAAGGCCCAGTAGGGACCCCTTCTGGCACGTCCCTCTTGGCCATGTCCAGCTCACGGGGCTCCCTCCTCTCCACCTGCCAAGTGGTGCCTCTTCTGCGTGGTCCACGTGGGTCTGCCGTCATGTCACCTGTGTGCCTGCACCCCCTCTCCTGGGAGCCTCTGATGACATGGTGCCCCCAGCTGTGAGTGAGTGTTTCGCAGCTAGACGTCAAGTTCCTTAAGGACCCACTGATCTGTCCCCCACGCCCTGTGAGGCTGGGCCCCTTTATGTGCTAACGTGTCGGTTCACTCCCCGACACCAAGGAGCACAGGCTAAACCGTTTTATTTTTGGACAGAGTGTTGTGGTTGTAAACGTCTTCTTCAGAACTGGCTCCTCAGCATTTTGACACGACGTGTCTTTTACTTGAGTACTTACCTGCAGGTGGTTAGCTTCCTGCCTGCTGTTAGCATTCGCTGTAAGACCTGGAGAGCACGAGCACTGGTCCTGGATGAGACGGGCTGTGCAATGCCCATGGTACTGCTGGTCTTTGCCGTGATGATGGGGTTATCCTGTCCTGTTGTGACCTCCTCCTCTGCTGCTGGTTTTTTCCAGAGACACCACCATGTACGCCGTGTCTGCCGACACGAGGGGCCTGGACACTGTGGTGGGCTTGCTGGCCGACGTGGTCCTGCAGCCCCGGCTAACAGGTGTGGCCCTGGGGGTGATGGCGGAAGAGGAGAGTTTGGTGGAAGCACGCATTTCATTTGGAGGAGCTGGGTTTACCTTGCGGCAGCGAGTCGGCGTGATCTCATGGAAAATCACACCAAGGATGGAAAACTGCGTTGTGTTTAAGGGGACCCATCTCTCCATGCCCTTTGATGTTTCTTGAGAATTCGGAACTTCCCTTTCAGAAAGGCCCCCAAGGCTGTCCCTTTCTCATTGTTTCCATTGCCCTTCGTCACCTGAGCTTCCTGCCAGGTGTGGACAGGAGGCACGCTCATGCTGGCCATTGCAGCCCGCCCCCCCCACCTGCTCCAGACGAGGCCTTGGCTTCCTTGGGTCCGGGGCCTGCAGTAGGAGCTGCACGGGCTTGCAGGCAGGTCAGGAGGCAGCACCCAACGTCCGCCTGTGCGCCTCTGTCTTCTGAGCACCCTCATATCCAACACTACCACATCCTCCTAGCATCCTGTGGGGATAGACGGGTCTGGGACCTTCTGTGCCATTTGCAGACGAGGGAGCCGAGGCTGAGCGGGTCCACACCGTGGCTCGAGGCAGAAGAGCCTGTCGCCCCAGGGGCCTGCTTGCCGTGGCTCTCTCCACCTCTCACTCCCGTGTTCCCTCCGGCTCTGCCCCTCAAAAGCGGAGGATCTGAGGTGAAGGCAGAGGCGACTCTGCTACTGCCGGCTGCTCAGCCGTGCCCCGTGATTGGAGCCCTTGACCTTTGGATTCTCTTGCAGATGAGGAGCTGGAGCTGACCCGCATGGCCGTCCGTTTTGAGCTGGAGGACCTAAACATGAGGCCTGACCCAGAGCCGCTTCTCACGGAGATGATCCACGAAGTAAAGTGTAAACGCCACTGCCCACAGCCACACCGTGGGCCTCCTGACCCGGGGGATGTCCTGCAGGCTGTGGTGTTGGCAGCACGTGCTTAATTCCCACATTTATGCAATTTCTGTATTTGCATTTTCTTACTGTAGGGAGATTTTTATTCATAATAGAGTTCCTTTGTTATGAATTTCCCTTCTAGTGTGGTAGATTTTACTATTTTCAAAAATACACACCAAGCTGCCACTGCCAAACTGCAGGTGAAACAGCAGCTGGTGTGGTGTTTATTCCTGTAGCGTGGGGAAAGGTGTCAGCAGGCCCCGCTCGCCGTCGAGGCCCTGGGCGGATGTTCTCCCGTCACTCGGGTCTCGTTTCCTCCGACAGGCTGCGTACAGGGGGAACACGGTGGGCCTCCACCGTTTCTGCCCCACGGAAAACATCGTGAAGATGGACCGGGAGGTGCTGCACAGCTACCTGCGGAGCTACTACACTCCCGAGCGCATGGTGTTGGCCGGGGTGGGCATCGAGCATGGGCACCTGGTCGAGTGTGCCCAGAGACACCTCCTGGGGGTGCAGCCGGCCTGGGGGACCTGGGGGGCCTCGGACGCCGACAGGTCGGTCGCACAGTACACTGGAGGGATCGTCAAGGTGAGACTGGGTGGAGCGGGGGCCCTGGTGGGGGCTGTGGGGGCTGTTTGACTGACTGCTGGTCAGGGGGCATCTTCAGGGCTATCCTGAGGGTGTTAGAAATGACCGGCGCGTTCGTGACTGCCTTAGGACGTGTCACCCTCACAGAGCATGGAGAGTGTCTGTACCCAAGGCTGAGGCTTGTTAGGACTGGTGGGTATGAGCTGAGCTTTGCAGGAGGCAGGTGCTGGGGGCGCTCACTGAGGCTGGTGGGCAATTTCTATGTAATCGGTTTTGGTTCCTTTTCCTTGTTGTTTCGATACGCGTGTATATTTGAGAAGATACGTAGATTATGTAAAGGTTGCATAAAAAGCAGAGGAGACTCCTGCATTATTTGCTTTTCTTAGAGTAGCTCTAGGCTTACAGAAACATGTGGCGAGCAGAGTTCCCAGGGTCTCCTCCCTCATGTGCGCTTTCCCTGTGAACACGTTGCATTGGCGTGGCTCCTTTGTCAGCTCATGAGCCGACGTTGTGACTGCGCTCTCAGCTTCAGCCAGCTGTTCACGCAGGGCCCGTTCCTCACGTCCAGTTGCGGGGCTCATGTGTGCGTGTAACTGTTGTGAAGGTGCTGTCAGGGGAGCTCGCTGGCCTGGCCCTCACCGGGCTGCCCTTGTCTGTCCTTGGTCGCAGCTGGAGCGGGACATGTCCAGCGTCAGCCTGGGCCCCACCCCGATCCCCGAGCTCACGCACATCATGGTGGGGCTGGAGAGCTGCTCCTTCCTGGTGAGTGCCGGGAGCGGGCGCCGTGGCCACAGCCGGGGGGCCGGCTCCTCGCCCAGCTCCGTGCTCCCGTCTCCCGTAGGAGGAAGATTTCATCCCCTTCGCCGTGCTGAACATGATGATGGGAGGAGGGGGCTCCTTCTCGGCCGGCGGGCCCGGGAAGGGCATGTTCACCAGGCTCTACCTCAACGTGCTCAACAGGTGGGCGGGGCGGAGCGTTGGGGCCTCGAGGCTGCCGGGCTCTCTCCGGCTCCTGAGGTCAGGTGCTGGCCAGCTGGCCCCCCCCAGCAGCTCCGTCTCCCCTCCCAGGCACCACTGGATGTACAACGCGACCTCCTACCACCACAGCTACGAGGACACGGGCCTCCTGTGCATCCACGCCAGCGCCGACCCCCGACAGGTGAGGGTGTGCGGGCTTGTCCCAGGCTTCCTCCACGTGCGCGCCCTCTTGTCCTCCTCTGGGGTCATCAGCAAACGTGCCCGACAGGCCTGGGGGTTCTGCCCAGACCCTCCACTGCGGCTGCAGTCCAGGCCTCGGGCTGCAGCCATCGCCTCTTGGGGCTCCCGTGCTCAGGGCGACCTCCCCATCTGCATGTTCTTTCCACAGGTCCGCGAAATGGTGGAAATCATCACGAAGGAATTTATTCTAATGGGTGGGACTGTGGATGGGGTGAGTCCTGTGTGGAGCTGTCTTCACAACTTGTCCCAGGCCCTGAAAGGTAGAGCTAGGCCCATTGCAGGACGAGCTGGTGTGGGGCTCCTGTCCCCATGTCCCCACCAGTGTCCACCCCCCCGGGTGCTCCTGCCCCACCCTCATCGGCCCCTGGAGAGGAAATGCTGAATTGACTCGTGATTTGCCTGTAGACCCGGGGGCTGGGAAAGCCGCCCCCTCCCCTCCTGAGCTGTAGGTGGACCACAGGCCTCTGCTAGCTAGGGGACCTCGAGCTGCTTGCCGTGCATCAGCCACAAGCAGCAGTTGTGTGCCCACTGTGTCACTTGTTTATGGAACCTTCCAGGTGGAGCTGGAGCGCGCCAAGACACAGCTCATGTCCATGCTCATGATGAACCTGGAGTCCCGGCCCGTCATCTTTGAGGATGTCGGCAGGCAGGTGCTGGCCACCCATTCCAGGAAGCTTCCTCACGAGCTCTGCGCCCTTATCCGTGAGTGCTGGGGGCAGGGCCCTGGAGCTGGCGCTGCAGGCCTGTGTGAGGCTCAGGGCTTTTCTGCACAGCCTGTGTTCACATACCCCCCTCCATGGTCGGCTATCCTTAGGCGTGTGCCCAGGCTTTCTGTGTGCCCCGGGCCCTGTCATGTGTCAGATGACGGTAGCTTCAGACCATGCTTTGCTGTTTGGGGCCCTCTGGGTATCCAGCCCCACGTTTCTCTGGTCCCCCAAAAACAACCTTCCGCAGATTGTAGAACTTCCTCAGGTTGCGTGCCAGCCTTTCCTCAGGTTGCATGCCAGCCTTTATTGGCACGAGTCTTCGGGGACTGGGTGTGCTTTGGCTCTTCAGATTCCCCACGGGCCTGCCTGCGACCTGGTTCCAGGCGAGCGTCACTGCGAGACGCACTCTCGTTAGCTTTACTTTCCTGCCTGGCTGGAGCTGCCGCCTAACAGTTCTTAGACTCACAGCGTCTTTGGGGCCTGCCCTGGATGGGCGCTCGCTGCCTTACAGCATGCACGTGTGGGCCTTCCTCTCCCTTCAGGAGCCCCCTGCAGCCCCTCGAGTGATAGCATGCCCACTCTTCCCAAGGCCTTCCACAGCCAGAGAACTCTGCTTGGCTGGCATGCTCAGGGCAAGTGGCAAGTGGCTACTCCTTCCTTGCTGTCCCACAAAAACCTGGCTGCAGGTGGGTGCTGCAGCGTGCGGCCCCTCGGCCCCCTCGCCCTGCTGCGGCGCGCAGCCAAGATGGTTTTTTGAGCACTTCCATCACACAGCCAGCTCGTTAGAGGAGCAGCTTGCTTGCTCTTCTTTTTTAATATAAGCTCCCACCGAGGTAGGTCTGCCCTTTCCCGTTTACTAAGAAAAGCTCGCTTCTGCTCTCTCACCCTGGACTCGGCTCGCGGGCCCCGTGCTGACTGCGTCATGGACTCGGCTGCTCCCGCCTCCTGGGTGGCCCCGGGTGACAGCGCAGCCCGCGCAGGCAGAGGAGTCGCACTCTCACTGAGCTCCCTTTGTCTCCCACCAGGCAGCGTGACGGCAGAGGACATTAAGAGGGTCACTTCTAAGATGCTCCGTGGGAAGCCGGCAGTGGCGGCGCTAGGCGACCTGACGGACCTGCCGACCTACGAGCACGTCCAGGCGGCGCTGGCGAGCAGGGACGGGCGCCTGCCCCGAGTGTACCGGCTGTTCCGATAGCGCCCCGGGCGGCCTGGACCCGGGGTGGGCGTGTGTGGAAACCGAGTCCCTTGGATGTTACTTCAGTGCAGAGATGGCTGGGGCTACAAACAGCAGGGAAGGGGCTTCAGACTTGAAAGAGCAAGTTCAGCGCCGCCGGACCACAGGGCGGCTTCATTCCCTCAGAACCGGGTGCGCCCAGCTATGGAATAAAGACGCCCAAGCTGGAAATGAGGCCCAGCACAGAGAGAAAAGGCAGCATTTTGTGGCAGAACCAGGCCTGCAGTCCCGGCCTTGGTGGTGGGCTGTAAGCACACGGGGTCACTTGAAGCCGCCCGAGCCTGGTCACTGCGAGTGAACGCACAAGGGCCGCTCCCAGAGGCCCGCGTCCCTGCCAGGGCTCCCCGGCTTCCTCGGAGCCCTGCACCCTGCACATCGAGCCGCCGAGGGCCCGGCTTGGTCACAGGGCCCCTGGGACCAGGTCTGCCGGGCCTTGTCCCTGACAGACTGGCCAGTGCTGATAAAATCTCCTGCCTCCTGGAACGTGGGCGGCCCAGCAGTAGACGGAGGCTTCTTCTCTCGCGTGTTCTCCTTTGCCCTCCAGGAAGGAGGGGCCGCCGAGAGGCCAGTCTTAACCGGAAGCTTTCCTGGAAGGCAGCGGCTGGGTGGGCAGAGAGCCAGGGAGGACCGTCCAGTTTGACCCAGAGCTGCCCAGCCCTGTGTAAGATGCACCTGAGGTCAGAGGGTCAAAGTGCGGGTGGGAAAAGGTTTCCAGAACCCACCAGTTAGTGGTGATTGATGCAGTGATGGAAAGTGGCGTGGCC